>NW_026525234.1:0-72922 GCF_943734705.1 Anopheles coustani
TTTAAGCACCTTCTAAACACCATTTTGCATCGTCTCATTCTCTTTAAAAGTCACTTTAAGCACCTTTCAAACACCATTTTGCATCGTCCCTCATTCTCTTTAAAGTCACTTTAAGCACCTTCTAAACACCATTTTGCATCGTCTCATTCTCTTTAAAGTCACTTTAAGCACCTTCTAAACCTCATTTTGCATCGTCTCATTCTCTTTAAAGTCACTTTAAGCACCTTCTAAACCTCATTTTGCATCGTCTCATTCTCTTTAAAGTCACTTTAAGCACCTTCTAAACACCATTTTGCATCGTCTCATTCTCTTTAAAAGTCACTTTAAAGCACCTTCTAAACCTCATTTTTGCATCGTCTCATTCTCTTTAAAGTCACTTTAAGCACCTTCTAAACACCATTTTGCATCGTCTCATTCTCTTTAAAGTCACTTTAAGCACCTTCTAAACACCATTTACATCTACTCAATCTCTTTAAAGTCACTTTAAGCACCTTCTAAACCTCATTTTGCATCGTCTCATTCTCTTTAAAGTCACTTTAAGCACCTTCTCAACCTCATTTTGCATCGTCTCATTCTCTTTAAAGTCACTTTAAGCACCTTCTAAACACCATTTTGCATCGTCTCATTCTCTTTAAAGTCACTTTAAGCACCTTCTAAACACCATTTTGCATCGTCTCATTCTCTTTAAAGTGACTTTAAAGCACCTTCTTAACCTCATTTTGCATCGTCTCATTCTCTTTAAAGTCACTTTAAGCACCTTCTAAACACCATTTTGCATCGTCTCATTCTCTTTAAAGTCACTTTAAGCACCTTCTTAACCTCATTTTGCATCGTCTCATTCTCTTTAAAGTCACTTTAAGCACCTTCTAAACACCATTTTGCATCGTCTCATTCTCTTTAAAGTCACTTTAAGCACCTTCTAAACACCATTTTGCATCGTCTCATTCTCTTTAAAGTCACTTTAAGCACCTTCTAAACACCATTTTGCATCGTCTCATTCTCTTTAAAGTCACTTTAAGCACCTTCTAAACACCATTTTGCATCGTCTCATTCTCTTTAAAGTCACTTTAAGCACCTTCTAAACCTCATTTTGCATCGTCTCATTCTCTTTAAAGTCACTTTAAGCACCTTCTTAACCTCATTTTGCATCGTCTCATTCTCTTTAAAGTCACTTTAAGCACCTTCTAAACACCATTTTGCATCGTCTCATTCTCTTTAAAGTCACTTTAAGCACCTTCTAAACCTCATTTTGCATCGTCTCATTCTCTTTAAAGTCACTTTAAGCACCTTCTAAACCTCATTTTGCATCGTCTCATTCTCTTTAAAGTCACTTTAAGCACCTTCTAAACACCATTTTGCATCGTCTCATTCTCTTTAAAGTCACTTTAAGCAAATTCTAAACACCATTTTGCATCGTCTCATTCTCTTTAAAGTCACTTTAAGTACCTTTAAAACCTCATTTTGCATCGTCTCATTCTCTTTAAAGTCACTTTAAGCACTTTCTAAACACCATTTTGCATCGTCTCATTCTCTTTAAAGTCACTTTAAGCACCTTCTAAACACTATTTTGCATCGTCTCATTCTCTTTAAAGTCACTTTAAGCACCTTCTAAACCTCATTTTGCATCGTCTCATTCTCTTTAAAGTCACTTTAAGCACCTTCTTAACCTCATTTTGCATCGTCTCATTCTCTTTAAAGTCACTTAAAGCACCTTCTAAACACCATTTTGCATCGTCTCATTCTCTTTAAAGTCACTTTAAGCACCTTCTAAACCTCATTTTGCATCGTCTCATTCTCTTTAAAGTCACTTTAAGCACCTTCTTAACCTCATTTTGCATCGTCTCATTCTCTTTAAAGTCACTTTAAGCACCTTCTAAACCTCATTTTGCATCGTCTCATTCTCTTTAAAGTCACTTTAAGCACCTTCTAAACACCATTTTGCATCGTCTCATTCTCTTTAAAGTCACTTTAAGCACCTTCTTAACCTCATTTTGCATCGTCTCATTCTCTTTAAAGTCACTTTAAGCACCTTCTAAACACCATTTTGCATCGTCTCATTCTCTTTAAAGTCACTTTAAGCACCTTCTAAACCTCGTTTTGCATCGTCTCATTCTCTTTAAAGTCGCTTTAAGCACCTTCTTAACCTCATTTTGCATCGTCTCATTCTCTTTAAAGTCACTTTAAACACCTTCTTAACCTCATTTTGCATCGTCTCATTCTCTTTAAAGTCACTTTAAGCACCTTCTAAACACCATTTTGCATCGTCTCATTCTCTTTAAAGTCACTTTAAAGCACCTTCTTAACCTCATTTTGCATCGTCTCATTCTCTTTAAAGTCACTTTAAGCACCTTCTAAACCTCATTTTGCATCGTCTCATTCTCTTTAAAGTCACTTTAAGCACCTTCTAAACACCATTTTGCATCGTCTCATTCTCTTTAAAGTCACTTTAAGCACCTTCTAAACACCATTTTGCATCGTCTCATTCTCTTTAAAGTCACTTTAAGTACCTTTAAAACCTCATTTTGCATCGTCTCATTCTCTTTAAAGTCACTTTAAGCACTTTCTAAACACCATTTTGCATCGTCTCATTCTCTTTAAAGTCACTTTAAGCACCTTCTAAACACCATTTTGCATCGTCTCATTCTCTTTAAAGTCACTTTAAGCACCTTCTAAACCTCATTTTGCATCGTCTCATTCTCTTTAAAGTCACTTAAAGCACCTTCTAAACACCATTTTGCATCGTCTCATTCTCTTTAAAGTCACTTTAAGCACCTTCTAAACCTCATTTTGCATCGTCTCATTCTCTTTAACGTCACTTTAAGCACCTTCTTAACCTCATTTTGCATCGTCTCATTCTCTTTAAAGTCACTTTAAGCACCTTCTAAACCTCATTTTGCATCGTCTCATTCTCTTTAAAGTCACTTTAAGCACCTTCTAAACACCATTTTGCATCGTCTCATTCTCTTTAAAGTCACTTTAAGCACCTTCTTAACCTCATTTTGCATCGTCTCATTCTCTTTAAAGTCACTTTAAGCACCTTCTAAACACCATTTTGCATCGTCTCATTCTCTTTAAAGTCACTTTAAGCACCTTCTAAACCTCGTTTTGCATCGTCTCATTCTCTTTAAAGTCGCTTTAAGCACCTTCTTAACCTCATTTTGCATCGTCTCATTCTCTTTAAAGTCACTTTAAACACCTTCTTAACCTCATTTTGCATCGTCTCATTCTCTTTAAAGTCACTTTAAGCACCTTCTAAACACCATTTTGCATCGTCTCATTCTCTTTAAAGTCACTTTAAGCACCTTCTTAACCTCATTTTGCATCGTCTCATTCTCTTTAAAGTCACTTTAAGCACCTTCTTAACCTCATTTTGCATCGTCTCATTCTCTTTAAAGTCACTTTAAGCACCTTCTAAACCTCATTTTGCATCGTCTCATTCTCTTTAAAGTCACTTTAAGCACCTTCTAAACACCATTTTGCATCGTCTCATTCTCTTTAAAGTCACTTTAAGCACCTTCTAAACACCATTTTGCATCGTCTCATTCTCTTTAAAGTCACTTTAAGCACCTTTAAAACCTCATTTTGCATCGTCTCATTCTCTTTAAAGTCACTTTAAGCACTTTTTAAAACACCATTTTGCATCGTCTCATTCTCTTTAAAGTCACTTTAAGCACCTTCTAAACACCATTTTGCATCGTCTCATTCTCTTTAAAGTCACTTTAAGCACCTTCTAAACCTCATTTTGCATCGTCTCATTCTCTTTAAAGTCACTTAAAGCACCTTCTAAACACCATTTTGCATCGTCTCATTCTCTTTAAAGTCACTTTAAGCACCTTCTTAACCTCATTTTGCATCGTCTCATTCTCTTTAAAGTCACTTTAAGCACCTTCTTAACCTCATTTTGCATCGTCTCATTCTCTTTAAAGTCACTTTAAGCACCTTCTAAACCTCATTTTGCATCGTCTCATTCTCTTTAAAGTCACTTTAAGCACATTCTAAACACCATTTTGCATCGTCTCATTCTCTTTAAAGTCACTTTAAGCACCTTCTTAACCTCATTTTGCATCGTCTCATTCTCTTTAAAGTCACTTTAAGCACCTTCTAAACACCATTTTGCATCGTCTCATTCTCTTTAAAGTCACTTTAAGCACCTTCTAAACCTCATTTTGCATCGTCTCATTCTCTTTAAAGTCACTTTAAGCACCTTCTAAACCTCATTTTGCATCGTCTCATTCTCTTTAAAGTCACTTTAAGCACCTTCTAAACCTCATTTTGCATCGTCTCATTCTCTTTAAAGTCACTTTAAGCACCTTCTTAACCTCATTTTGCATCGTCTCATTCTCTTTAAAGTCACCTTAAGCACCTTCTTAACCTCATTTTGCATCGTCTCATTCTCTTTAAAGTCACTTTAAGCACCTTCTAAACACCATTTTGCATCGTCTCATTCTCTTTAAAGTCACTTTAAGCACCTTCTAAACACCATTTTGCATCGTCTCATTCTCTTTAAAGTCACTTTAAGCACCTTCTAAACACCATTTTGCATCGTCTCATTCTCTTTAAAGTCACTTTAAGCACCTTCTAAACCTCATTTTGCATCGTCTCATTCTCTTTAAAGTCACTTTAAGCACCTTCTAAACCTCATTTTGCATCGTCTCATTCTCTTTAAAGTCACTTTAAGCACATTCTTAACCTCATTTTGCATCGTCTCATTCTCTTTAAAGTCACTTTAAGCACCTTCTAAACACCATTTTGCATCGTCTCATTCTCTTTAAAGTCACTTTAAGCACCTTCTAAACACCATTTTGCATCGTCTCATTCTCTTTAAAGTCACTTTAAGCACCTTCTTAACCTCATTTTGCATCGTCTCATTCTCTTTAAAGTCACTTTAAGCACCTTCTAAACACCATTTTGCATCGTCTCATTCTCTTTAAAGTCACTTTAAGCACCTTCTTAACCTCATTTTGCATCGTCTCATTCTCTTTAAAGTCACTTTAAGCACCTTCTAAACACCATTTTGCATCGTCTCATTCTCTTTAAAGTCACTTTAAGTACCTTCTTAACCTCATTTTGCATCGTCTCATTCTCTTTAAAGTCACTTTAAGCACCTTCTAAACACCATTTTGCATCGTCTCATTCTCTTTAAAGTCACTTTAAGCACCTTCTAAACACCATTTTGCATCGTCTCATTCTCTTTAAAGTCACTTTAAGCACCTTCTAAACCTCATTTTGCATCGTCTCATTCTCTTTAAAGTCACTTTAAGCACCTTCTAAACCTCATTTTGCATCGTCTCATTCTCTTTAAAGTCACTTTAAGCACCTTCTTAACCTCATTTTGCATCGTCTCATTCTCTTTAAAGTCACTTTAAGCACCTTCTTAACCTCATTTTGCATCGTCTCATTCTCTTTAAAGTCACTTTAAGCACCTTCTAAACACCATTTTGCATCGTCGCATTCTCTTTAAAGTCACTTTAAGCACCTTCTTAACCTCATTTTGCATCGTCTCATTCTCTTTAAAGTCACTTTAAGCACCTTCTAAACCTCATTTTGCATCGTCTCATTCTCTTTAAAGTCACTTTAAGCACCTTCTTAACCTCATTTTGCATCGTCTCATTCTCTTTAAAGTCACTTTAAGCACCTTCTAAACACCATTTTGCATCGTCTCATTCTCTTTAAAGTCACTTTAAGCACCTTCTAAACACCATTTTGCATCGTCTCATTCTCTTTAAAGTCACTTTAAGCACCTTCTTAACCTCATTTTGCATCGTCTCATTCTCTTTAAAGTCACTTTAAGCACCTTCTAAACACCATTTTGCATCGTCTCATTCTCTTTAAAGTCACATTAAGCACCTTCTTAACCTCATTTTGCATCGTCTCATTCTCTTTAAAGTCACTTTAAGCACCTGCTAAACACCATTTTGCATCGTCTCATTCTCTTTAAAGTCACTTTAAGCACCTTCTAAACCTCATTTTGCATCGTCTCATTCTCTTTAAAGTCACTTTAAGCACCTTCTAAACACCATTTTGCATCGTCTCATTCTCTTTAAAGTCACTTTAAGCACCTTCTAAACACCATTTTGCATCGTCTCATTCTCTTTAAAGTCACTTTAAGCACCTTCTAAACACCATTTTGCATCGTCTCATTCTCTTTAAAGTCACTTTAAGCACCTTCTAAACACCATTTTGCATCGTCTCATTCTCTTTAAAGTCACTTTAAGCACCTTCTAAACCCCATTTTGCATCGTCTCATTCTCTTTAAAGTCACTTTAAGCACCTTCTTAACCTCATTTTGCATCGTCTCATTCTCTTTAAAGTCACTTTAAGCACCTTCTAAACACCATTTTGCATCGTCTCATTCTCTTTAAAGTCACTTTAAGCACCTTCTAAACCTCATTTTGCATCGTCTCATTCTCTTTAAAGTCACTTTAAGCACCTTCTTAACCTCATTTTGCATCGTCTCATTCTCTTTAAAGTCACTTTAAGCACCTTCTAAACCTCATTTTGCATCGTCTCATTCTCTTTAAAGTCACTTTAAGCACCTTCTAAACACCATTTTGCATCGTCGCATTCTCTTTAAAGTCACTTTAAGCACCTTCTTAACCTCATTTTGCATCGTCTCATTCTCTTTAAAGTCACTTTAAGCACCTTCTAAACCTCATTTTGCATCGTCTCATTCTCTTTAAAGTCACTTTAAGCACCTTCTTAACCTCATTTTGCATCGTCTCATTCTCTTTAAAGTCACTTTAAGCACCTTTAAAACCTCATTTTGCATCGTCTCATTCTCTTTAAAGTCACTTTAAGCACCTTCTAAACCTCATTTTGCATCGTCTCATTCTCTTTAAAGTCACTTTAAGCACCTTCTTAACCTCATTTTGCATCGTCTCATTCTCTTTAAAGTCACCTTAAGCACCTTCTTAACCTCATTTTGCATCGTCTCATTCTCTTTAAAGTCACTTTAAGCACCTTCTAAACACCATTTTGCATCGTCTCATTCTCTTTAAAGTCACTTTAAGCACCTTCTAAACACCATTTTGCATCGTCTCATTCTCTTTAAAGTCACTTTAAGCACCTTCTAAACACCATTTTGCATCGTCTCATTCTCTTTAAAGTCACTTTAAGCACCTTCTAAACCTCATTTTGCATCGTCTCATTCTCTTTAAAGTCACTTTAAGCACCTTCTAAACACCATTTTGCATCGTCTCATTCTCTTTAAAGTCACTTTAAGCACCTTCTTAACCTCATTTTGCATCGTCTCATTCTCTTTAAAGTCACTTTAAGCACCTTCTAAACACCATTTTGCATCGTCTCATTCTCTTTAAAGTCACTTTAAGCACCTTCTAAACACCATTTTGCATCGTCTCATTCTCTTTAAAGTAACTTTAAGCACCTTCTTAACCTCATTTTGCATCGTCTCATTCTCTTTAAAGTCACTTTAAGCACCTTCTAAACACCATTTTGCATCGTCTCATTCTCTTTAAAGTCACTTTAAGCACCTTCTTAACCTCATTTTGCATCGTCTCATTCTCTTTAAAGTCACTTTAAGCACCTTCTAAACACCATTTTGCATCGTCTCATTCTCTTTAAAGTCACTTTAAGTACCTTCTTAACCTCATTTTGCATCGTCTCATTCTCTTTAAAGTCACTTTAAGCACCTTCTAAACACCATTTTGCATCGTCTCATTCTCTTTAAAGTCACTTTAAGCACCTTCTAAACACCATTTTGCATCGTCTCATTCTCTTTAAAGTCACTTTAAGCACCTTCTAAACCTCATTTTGCATCGTCTCATTCTCTTTAAAGTCACTTTAAGCACCTTCTAAACCTCATTTTGCATCGTCTCATTCTCTTTAAAGTCACTTTAAGCACCTTCTTAACCTCATTTTGCATCGTCTCATTCTCTTTAAAGTCACTTTAAGCACCTTCTTAACCTCATTTTGCATCGTCTCATTCTCTTTAAAGTCACTTTAAGCACCTTCTAAACACCATTTTGCATCGTCGCATTCTCTTTAAAGTCACTTTAAGCACCTTCTTAACCTCATTTTGCATCGTCTCATTCTCTTTAAAGTCACTTTAAGCACCTTCTAAACCTCATTTTGCATCGTCTCATTCTCTTTAAAGTCACTTTAAGCACCTTCTTAACCTCATTTTGCATCGTCTCATTCTCTTTAAAGTCACTTTAAGCACCTTCTAAACACCATTTTGCATCGTCTCATTCTCTTTAAAGTCACTTTAAGCACCTTCTAAACACCATTTTGCATCGTCTCATTCTCTTTAAAGTCACTTTAAGCACCTTCTTAACCTCATTTTGCATCGTCTCATTCTCTTTAAAGTCACTTTAAGCACCTTCTAAACACCATTTTGCATCGTCTCATTCTCTTTAAAGTCACATTAAGCACCTTCTTAACCTCATTTTGCATCGTCTCATTCTCTTTAAAGTCACTTTAAGCACCTGCTAAACACCATTTTGCATCGTCTCATTCTCTTTAAAGTCACTTTAAGCACCTTCTAAACCTCATTTTGCATCGTCTCATTCTCTTTAAAGTCACTTTAAGCACCTTCTAAACACCATTTTGCATCGTCTCATTCTCTTTAAAGTCACTTTAAGCACCTTCTAAACACCATTTTGCATCGTCTCATTCTCTTTAAAGTCACTTTAAGCACCTTCTAAACACCATTTTGCATCGTCTCATTCTCTTTAAAGTCACTTTAAGCACCTTCTAAACACCATTTTGCATCGTCTCATTCTCTTTAAAGTCACTTTAAGCACCTTCTAAACCTCATTTTGCATCGTCTCATTCTCTTTAAAGTCACTTTAAGCACCTTCTTAACCTCATTTTGCATCGTCTCATTCTCTTTAAAGTCACTTTAAGCACCTTCTAAACACCATTTTGCATCGTCTCATTCTCTTTAAAGTCACTTTAAGCACCTTCTAAACCTCATTTTGCATCGTCTCATTCTCTTTAAAGTCACTTTAAGCACCTTCTTAACCTCATTTTGCATCGTCTCATTCTCTTTAAAGTCACTTTAAGCACCTTCTAAACCTCATTTTGCATCGTCTCATTCTCTTTAAAGTCACTTTAAGCACCTTCTAAACACCATTTTGCATCGTCGCATTCTCTTTAAAGTCACTTTAAGCACCTTCTTAACCTCATTTTGCATCGTCTCATTCTCTTTAAAGTCACTTTAAGCACCTTCTAAACCTCATTTTGCATCGTCTCATTCTCTTTAAAGTCACTTTAAGCACCTTCTTAACCTCATTTTGCATCGTCTCATTCTCTTTAAAGTCACTTTAAGCACCTTTAAAACCTCATTTTGCATCGTCTCATTCTCTTTAAAGTCACTTTAAGCACCTTCTAAACCTCATTTTGCATCGTCTCATTCTCTTTAAAGTCACTTTAAGCACCTTCTTAACCTCATTTTGCATCGTCTCATTCTCTTTAAAGTCACTTTAAGCACCTTCTAAACCTCATTTTGCATCGTCTCATTCTCTTTAAAGTCACTTTAAGCACCTTCTAAACACCATTTTGCATCGTCTCATTCTCTTTAAAGTCACTTTAAGCACCTTCTCAACCTCATTTTGCATCGTCTCATTCTCTTTAAAGTCACTTTAAGCACCTTCTAAACACCATTTTGCATCGTCTCATTCTCTTTAAAGTCACTTTAAGCACCTTCTAAACACCATTTTGCATCGTCTCATTCACTTTAAAGTCACTTTAAGCACCTTCTAAACACCATTTTGCATCGTCTCATTCTCTTTAAAGTCACTTTAAGCACCTTCTAAACACCATTTTGCATCGTCTCATTCTCTTTAAAGTCACTTTAAGCACCTTTAAAACCTCATTTTGCATCGTCTCATTCTCTTTAAAGTCACTTTAAGCACCTTCTTAACCTCATTTTGCATCGTCTCATTCTCTTTAAAGTCACTTTAAGCACCTTCTAAACACCATTTTGCATCGTCTCATTCTCTTTAAAGTCACTTTAAGCACCTTCTAAACACCATTTTGCATCGTCTCATTCTCTTTAAAGTCACTTTAAGCACCTTCTAAACCTCATTTTGCATCGTCTCATTCTCTTTAAAGTCACTTAAAGCACCTTCTAAACCTCATTTTGCATCGTCTCATTCTCTTTAAAGTCACTTTAAGCACCTTCATAACCTCATTTTGCATCGTCTCATTCTCTTTAAAGTCACTTTAAGCACCTTCTAAACCTCATTTTGCATCGTCTCATTCTCTTTAAAGTCACTTTAAGCACCTTCTAAACACCATTTTGCATCGTCTCATTCTCTTTAAAGTCACTTTAAGCACCTTCTAAACACCATTTTGCATCGTCTCATTCTCTTTAAAGTCACTTAAAGCACCTTCTTAACCTCATTTTGCATCGTCTCATTCTCTTTAAAGTCACTTTAAGCACCTTCTAAACACCATTTTGCATCGTCTCATTCTCTTTAAAGTCACTTAAAGCACCTTCTTAACCTCATTTTGCATCGTCTCAT
The DNA here is from genome assembly GCF_943734705.1 of Anopheles coustani. NCBI lineage: Eukaryota > Metazoa > Arthropoda > Insecta > Diptera > Culicidae > Anopheles > Anopheles coustani. The sequence goes on from NW_026525234.1 coordinate 10,488, forward strand.
TCTCTTTAAAGTCACTTTAAGCACCTTCTAAACACCATTTTGCATCGTCTTATTCTCTTTAAAGTCACTTTAAGCACCTTCTAAACACCATTTTGCATCGTCTCATTCTCTTTAAAGTCACTTTAAGCAAATTCTTAACCTCATTTTGCATCGTCTCATTCTCTTTAAAGTCACTTTAAGCACCTTCTAAACACCATTTTGCATCGTCTCATTCTCTTTAAAGTCACTTTAAGCACCTTCTAAACCTCATTTTGCATCGTCTCATTCTCTTTAAAGTCACTTTAAGCACCTTCTTAACCTCATTTTGCATCGTCTCATTCTCTTTAAAGTCACTTTAATTACCTTCTAAACACCATTTTGCATCGTCTCATTCTCTTTAAAGTCACTTTAAGCACCTTCTAAACCTCATTTTGCATCGTCTCATTCTCTTTAAAGTCACTTTAAGCACCTTCTAAACACCATTTTGCATCGTCTCATTCTCTTTAAAGTCACTTTAAGCACCTTCTAAACACCATTTTGCATCGTCTCATTCTCTTTAAAGTCACTTTAAGCACCTTCTAAACAACATTTTGCATCGTCTCATTCTCTTTAAAGTCACTTAAAGCACCTTCTTAACCTCATTTTGCATCGTCTCATTCTCTTTAAAGTCACTTTAAGCACCTTCTAAACCTCATTTTGCATCGTCTCATTCTCTTTAAAGTCACTTTAAGCACCTTCTAAACACCATTTTGCATCGTCTCATTCTCTTTAAAGTCACTTTAAGCACCTTCTAAACACCATTTTGCATCGTCTCATTCTCTTTAAAGTCACTTTAAGCACCTTCTAAACACCATTTTGCGTCGTCTCATTCTCTTTAAAGTCACTTTAAGCACCTTCTAAACACCATTTTGCATCGTCTCATTCTCTTTAAAGTCACTTTAAGCACCTTCTAAACCTCATTTTGCATCGTCTCATTCTCTTTAAAGTCACTTTAAGCACCTTCTAAACCTCATTTTGCATCGTCTCATTCTCTTTAAAGTCACTTTAAGCACCTTCTAAACACCATTTTGCATCGTCTCATTCTCTTTAAAGTCACTTTAAGCGCCTTCTAAACACCATTTTGCATCGTCTCATTCTCTTTAAAGTCACTTTAAGCACCTTCTAAACACCATTTTGCTTCGTCTCATTCTCTTTAAAGTCACTTTAAGCACCTTCTAAACACCATTTTGCATCGTCTCATTCTCTTTAAAGTCACTTTAAGCACCTTCTAAACACCATTTTGCATCGTCTCATTCTCTTTAAAGTCACTTTAAGCACCTTCTAAACACCATTTTGCATCGTCTCATTCTCTTTAAAGTCACTTTAAGCACCTTCTAAACACCATTTTGCATCGTCTCATTCTCTTTAAAGTCACTTAAAGCACGCCCTTCTTAACCTCATTTTGCATCGTCTCATTCTCTTTAAAGTCACTTTAAGCACCTTCTAAACACCATTTTGCATCGTCTCATTCTCTTTAAAGTCACTTAAAGCACCTTCTTAACTCATTTTGCATCGTCTCATTCTCTTTAAAGTCACTTTAAGCACCTTCTAAACACCATTTTGCTTCGTCTCATTCTCTTTAAAGTCACTTTAAGCACCTTCTAAACACCATTTTGCATCGTCTCATTCTCTTTAAAGTCACTTTAAGCACCTTCTAAACACCATTTTGCATCGTCTCATTCTCTTTAAAGTCACTTTAAGCACCTTCTAAACACCATTTTGCATCGTCTCATTCTCTTTAAAGTCACTTTAAGCACCTTCTAAACACCATTTTGCATCGTCCTCATTCTCTTTAAAGTCACTTAAGCACCTTCTTAACTCATTTTGCATCGTCTCATTCTCTTTAAAGTCACTTTAAGCACCTTCTAAACACCATTTTGCATCGTCTCATTCTCTTTAAAGTCACTTTAAGCACCTTCTTAACCTCATTTTGCATCGTCTCATTCTCTTTAAAGTCACTTTAAGCACCTTCTAAACCTCATTTTGCATCGTCTCATTCTCTTTAAAGTCACTTTAAGCACCTTCTAAACACCATTTTGCATCGTCTCATTCTCTTTAAAGTCACTTAAAGCACCTTCTTAACCTCATTTTGCATCGTCTCATTCTCTTTAAAGTCACTTTAAGCACCTTCTAAACACCATTTTGCATCGTCTCATTCTCTTTAAAGTCACTTTAAGCACCTTCTTAACTCATTTTGCATCGTCTCATTCTCTTTAAAGTCACTTTAAGCACCTTCTAAACACCATTTTGCATCGTCTCATTCTCTTTAAAGTCACTTTAAGCACCTTCTTAACCTCATTTTGCATCGTCTCATTCTCTTTAAAGTCACTTTAAGCACCTTCTAAACACCATTTTGCATCGTCTCATTCTCTTTAAAGTCACTTTAAGCACCTTCTAAACACCATTTTGCATCGTCTCATTCTCTTTAAAGTCACTTTAAGCACCTTCTAAACACCATTTTGCATCGTCTCATTCTCTTTAAAGTCACTTAAAGCACATTCTTAACCTCATTTTGCTTCGTCTCATTCTCTTTAAAGTCACTTTAAGCACCTTCTAAACACCATTTTGCATCGTCTCATTCTCTTTAAAGTCACTTTAAGCACCTTCTAAACACCATTTTGCATCGTCTCATTCTCTTTAAAGTCACTTTAAGCACCTTCTTAACCTCATTTTGCATCGTCTCATTCTCTTTAAAGTCACTTTAAGCACCTTCTAAACCTCATTTTGCATCGTCTCATTCTCTTTAAAGTCACTTTAAGCACCTTCTAAACACCATTTTGCGTCGTCTCATTCTCTTTAAAGTCACTTTAAGCACCTTCTAAACACCATTTTGCATCGTCTCATTCTCTTTAAAGTCACTTTAAGCACCTTCTAAACCTCATTTTGCATCGTCTCATTCTCTTTAAAGTCACTTTAAGCACCTTCTAAACACCATTTTGCATCGTCTCATTCTCTTTAAAGTCACTTTAAGCACCTTCTAAACCTCATTTTGCATCGTCTCATTCTCTTTAAAGTCACTTTAAGCACCTTCTAAACACCATTTTGCATCGTCTCATTCTCTTTAAAGTCACTTTAAGCGTCTTCTAAACACCATTTTGCATCGTCTCATTCTCTTTAAAGTCACTTTAAGCACCTTCTAAACACCATTTTGCATCGTCTCATTCTCTTTAAAGTCACTTAAAGCACCTTCTTAACCTCATTTTGCATCGTCTCATTCTCTTTAAAGTCACTTTAAGCACCTTCTAAACACCATTTTTGCATCGTCTTATTCTCTTTAAAGTCACTTTAAGCACCTTCTAAACACCATTTTGCATCGTCTCATTCTCTTTAAAGTCACTTTAAGCAAATTCTTAACCTCATTTTGCATCGTCTCATTCTCTTTAAAGTCACTTTAAGCACCTTCTAAACACCATTTTGCATCGTCTCATTCTCTTTAAAGTCACTTTAAGCACCTTCTAAACCTCATTTTGCATCGTCTCATTCTCTTTAAAGTCACTTTAAGCACCTTCTTAACCTCATTTTGCATCGTCTCATTCTCTTTAAAGTCACTTTAATTACCTTCTAAACACCATTTTGCATCGTCTCATTCTCTTTAAAGTCACTTTAAGCACCTTCTAAACCTCATTTTGCATCGTCTCATTCTCTTTAAAGTCACTTTAAGCACCTTCTAAACACCATTTTGCATCGTCTCATTCTCTTTAAAGTCACTTTAAGCACCTTCTAAACACCATTTTGCATCGTCTCATTCTCTTTAAAGTCACTTTAAGCACCTTCTAAACAACATTTTGCATCGTCTCATTCTCTTTAAAGTCACTTAAAGCACCTTCTTAACCTCATTTTGCATCGTCTCATTCTCTTTAAAGTCACTTTAAGCACCTTCTAAACCTCATTTTGCATCGTCTCATTCTCTTTAAAGTCACTTTAAGCACCTTCTAAACACCATTTTGCATCGTCTCATTCTCTTTAAAGTCACTTTAAGCACCTTCTAAACACCATTTTGCTTCGTCTCATTCTCTTTAAAGTCACTTTAAGCACCTTCTAAACACCATTTTGCGTCGTCTCATTCTCTTTAAAGTCACTTTAAGCACCTTCTAAACACCATTTTGCATCGTCTCATTCTCTTTAAAGTCACTTTAAGCACCTTCTAAACCTCATTTTGCATCGTCTCATTCTCTTTAAAGTCACTTTAAGCACCTTCTAAACCTCATTTTGCATCGTCTCATTCTCTTTAAAGTCACTTTAAGCACCTTCTAAACACCATTTTGCATCGTCTCATTCTCTTTAAAGTCACTTTAAGCGTCTTCTAAACACCATTTTGCATCGTCTCATTCTCTTTAAAGTCACTTTAAGCACCTTCTAAACACCATTTTGCTTCGTCTCATTCTCTTTAAAGTCACTTTAAGCACCTTCTAAACACCATTTTGCATCGTCTCATTCTCTTTAAAGTCACTTTAAGCACCTTCTAAACACCATTTTGCATCGTCTCATTCTCTTTAAAGTCACTTTAAGCACCTTCTAAACACCATTTTGCATCGTCTCATTCTCTTTAAAGTCACTTTAAGCACCTTCTAAACACCATTTTGCATCGTCTCATTCTCTTTAAAGTCACTTAAAGCACCTTCTTAACCTCATTTTGCATCGTCTCATTCTCTTTAAAGTCACTTTAAGCACCTTCTAAACACCATTTTGCATCGTCTCATTCTCTTTAAAGTCACTTACAGCACCTTCTTAACCTCATTTTGCATCGTCTCATTCTCTTTAAAGTCACTTTAAGCACCTTCTAACACCATTTTGCTTCGTCTCATTCTCTTTAAGTCACTTTAAGCACCTTCTAAACACCATTTTGCATCGTCTCATTCTCTTTAAAGTCACTTTAAGCACCTTCTAAACACCATTTTGCATCGTCTCATTCTCTTTAAAGTCACTTTAAGCACCTTCTAAACACCATTTTGCATCGTCTCATTCTCTTTAAAGTCACTTTAAGCACCTTCTAAACACCATTTTGCATCGTCTCATTCTCTTTAAAGTCACTTAAAGCACCTTCTTAACCTCATTTTGCATCGTCTCATTCTCTTTAAAGTCACTTTAAGCACCTTCTAAACACCATTTTGCATCGTCTCATTCTCTTTAAAGTCACTTAAAGCACCTTCTTAACCTCATTTTGCATCGTCTCATTCTCTTTAAAGTCACTTTAAGCACCTTCTAAACCTCATTTTGCATCGTCTCATTCTCTTTAAAGTCACTTTAAGCACCTTCTAAACACCATTTTGCATCGTCTCATTCTCTTTAAAGTCACTTAAAGCACCTTCTTAACCTCATTTTGCATCGTCTCATTCTCTTAAAGTCACTTTAAGCACCTTCTAAACACCATTTTGCATCGTCTCATTCTCTTTAAAGTCACTTTAAGCACCTTCTTAACCTCATTTTGCATCGTCTCATTCTCTTTAAAGTCACTTTAAGCACCTTCTAAACACCATTTTGCATCGTCTCATTCTCTTTAAAGTCACTTTAAGCACCTTCTTAACCTCATTTTGCATCGTCTCATTCTCTTTAAAGTCACTTTAAGCACCTTCTAAACACCATTTTGCATCGTCTCATTCTCTTTAAAGTCACTTTAAGCACCTTCTAAACACCATTTTGCATCGTCTCATTCTCTTTAAAGTCACTTTAAGCACCTTCTAAACCTCATTTTGCATCGTCTCATTCTCTTTAAAGTCACTTAAAGCACATTCTTAACCTCATTTTGCTTCGTCTCATTCTCTTTAAAGTCACTTTAAGCACCTTCTAAACACCATTTTGCATCGTCTCATTCTCTTTAAAGTCACTTTAAGCACCTTCTAAACACCATTTTGCATCGTCTCATTCTCTTTAAAGTCACTTTAAGCACCTTCTTAACCTCATTTTGCATCGTCTCATTCTCTTTAAAGTCACTTTAAGCACCTTCTAAACCTCATTTTGCATCGTCTCATTCTCTTTAAAGTCACTTTAAGCACCTTCTAAACACCATTTTGCGTCGTCCTCATTCTCTTTAAAGTCACTTTAAGCACCTTCTAAACACCATTTTGCATCGTCTCATTCTCTTTAAAGTCACTTTAAGCACCTTCTAAACCTCATTTTGCATCGTCTCATTCTCTTTAAAGTCACTTTAAGCACCTTCTAAACACCATGTTGCATCGTCTCATTCTCTTTAAAGTCACTTTAAGCACCTTCTAAACACCATTTTGCTTCGTCTCATTCTCTTTAAAGTCACTTTAAGCACCTTCTAAACACCATTTTGCTTCGTCTCATTCTCTTTAAAGTCACTTTAAGCACCTTCTAAACACCATTTTGCATCGTCTCATTCTCTTTAAAGTCACTTTAAGCACCTTCTAAACACCATTTTGCATCGTCTCATTCTCTTTAAAGTCACTTTAAGCACCTTCTAAACACCATTTTGCATCGTCTCATTCTCTTTAAAGTCACTTTAAGCACCTTCTAAACACCATTTTGCATCGTCTCATTCTCTTTAAAGTCACTTAAAGCACCTTCTTAACCTCATTTTGCATCGTCTCATTCTCTTTAAAGTCACTTAAAGCACCTTCTAAACACCATTTTGCATCGTCTCATTCTCTTTAAAGTCACTTTAAGCACCTTCTAAACACCATTTTGCTTCGTCTCATTCTCTTTAAGTCACTTTAAGCACCTTCTAAACACCATTTTGCATCGTCTCATTCTCTTTAAAGTCACTTTAAGCACCTTCTAAACACCATTTTGCATCGTCTCATTCTCTTTAAAGTCACTTTAAGCACCTTCTAAACACCATTTTGCATCGTCTCATTCTCTTTAAAGTCACTTTAAGCACCTTCTAAACACCATTTTGCATCGTCTCATTCTCTTTAAAGTCACTTAAAGCACCTTCTTAACCTCATTTTGCATCGTCTCATTCTCTTTAAAGTCACTTTAAGCATCTTCTAAACACCATTTTGCATCGTCTCATTCTCTTTAAAGTCACTTAAAGCACCTTCTTAACCTCATTTTGCATCGTCTCATTCTCTTTAAAGTCACTTTAAGCACCTTCTAAACACCATTTTGCTTCGTCTCATTCTCTTTAAAGTCACTTTAAGCACCTTCTAAACACCATTTTGCATCGTCTCATTCTCTTTAAAGTCACTTTAAGCACCTTCTAAACACCATTTTGCATCGTCTCATTCTCTTTAAAGTCACTTTAAGCACCTTCTAAACACCATTTTGCATCGTCTCATTCTCTTTAAAGTCACTTTAAGCACCTTCTAAACACCATTTTGCATCGTCTCATTCTCTTTAAAGTCACTTAAAGCACCTTCTTAACCTCATTTTGAATCGTCTCATTCTCTTTAAAGTCACTTTAAGCACCTTCTAAACACCATTTTGCATCGTCTCATTCTCTTTAAAGTCACTTTAAGCACCTTCTTAACCTCATTTGCATCGTCTCATTCTCTTTAAAGTCACTTTAAGCACCTTCTAAACCTCATTTTTGCATCGTCTCATTCTCTTTAAAGTCACTTTAAGCACCTTCTAAACACCATTTTGCATCGTCTCATTCTCTTTAAAGTCACTTAAAGCACCTTCTTAACCTCATTTTGCATCGTCTCATTCTCTTTAAAGTCACTTTAAGCACCTTCTAAACACCATTTTGCATCGTCTCATTCTCTTTAAAGTCACTTTAAGCACCTTCTTAACCTCATTTTGCATCGTCTCATTCTCTTTAAAGTCACTTTAAGCACCTTCTAAACACCATTTTGCATCGTCTCATTCTCTTTAAAGTCACTTTAAGCACCTTCTAAACCTCATTTTGCATCGTCTCATTCTCTTTAAAGTCACTTTAAGCACCTTCTAAACACCATTTTGCATCGTCTCATTCTCTTTAAAGTCACTTTAAGCACCTTCTAAACACCATTTTGCATCGTCTCATTCTCTTTAAAGTCACTTTAAGCACCTTCTAAACACCATTTTGCATCGTCTCATTCTCTTTAAAGTCACTTTAAGCACCTTCTAAACACCATTTTGCATCGTCTCATTCTCTTTAAAGTCACTTTAAGCACCTTCTAAACACCATTTTGCATCGTCTCATTCTCTTTAAAGTCACTTTAAGCATCTTCTAAACACCATTTTGCATCGTCTCATTCTCTTTAAAGTCATTTTAAGCACCTTCTAAACACCATTTTGCATCGTCTCATTCTCTTTAAAGTCACTTTAAGCACCTTCTAAACACCATTTTGCATCGTCTCATTCTCTTTAAAGTCACTTAAAGCACCTTCTTAACCTCATTTTGCATCGTCTCATTCTCTTTAAAGTCACTTTAAGCACCTTCTAAACACCATTTTGCTTCGTCTTATTCTCTTTAAAGTCACTTTAAGCACCTTCTAAACACCATGTTGCATCGTCTCATTCTCTTTAAAGTCACTTTAAGCACCTTCTAAACACCATTTTGCATCGTCTCATTCTCTTTAAAGTCACTTTAAGCACCTTCTAAACACCATTTTGCATCGTCTCATTCTCTTTAAAGTCACTTTAAGCACCTTCTAAACACCATTTTGCATCGTCTCATTCTCTTTAAAGTCACTTTAAGCACCTTCTAAACACCGTTTTGCATCGTCTCATTCTCTTTAAAGTCACTTAAAGCACCTTCTTAACCTCATTTTGCATCGTCTCATTCTCTTTAAAGTCACTTTAAGCACCTTCTAAACACCATTTTGCATCGTCTCATTCTCTTTAAAGTCACTTTAAGCACCTTCTAAACACCATTTTGCATCGTCGCATTCTCTTTAAAGTCATTTAAAGCACCTTCTTAACCTCATTTTGCATCGTCTCATTCTCTTTAAAGTCACTTTAAGCACCTTCTTAACCTCATTTTGCATCGTCTCATTCTCTTTAAAGTCACTTTAAGCACCTTCTAAACACCATTTTGCATCGTCTCATTCTCTTTAAAGTCACTTTAAGCACCTTCTAAACCTCATTTTGCATCGTCTCATTCTCTTTAAAGTCACTTTAAGCACCTTCTAAACACCATTTTGCATCGTCTCATTCTCTTTAAAGTCACTTTAAGCACCTTCTAAACACCATTTTGCATCGTCTCATTCTCTTTAAAGTCACTTTAAGCACCTTCTTAACCTCATTTTGCATCGTCTCATTCTCTTTAAAGTCACTTTAAGCACCTTCTAAACCTCATTTTGCATCGTCTCATTCTCTTTAAAGTCACTTTAAGCACCTTCTAAACACCATTTTGCATCGTCTCATTCTCTTTAAAGTCACTTAAAGCACCTTCTTAACCTCATTTTGCATCGTCTCATTCTCTTTAAAGTCACTTTAAGCACCTTCTAAACACCATTTTGCATCGTCTCATTCTCTTTAAAGTCACTTTAAGCACCTTCTAAACACCATTTTGCATCGTCGCATTCTCTTTAAAGTCATTTAAAGCACCTTCTTAACCTCATTTTGCATCGTCTCATTCTCTTTAAAGTCACTTTAAGCACCTTCTTAACCTCATTTTGCATAGTCTCATTCTCTTTAAAGTCACTTTAAGCACCTTCTAAACACCATTTTGCATCGTCTCATTCTCTTTAAAGTCACTTTAAGCACCTTCTAAACCTCATTTTGCATCGTCTCATTCTCTTTAAAGTCACTTTAAGCACCTTCTAAACACCATTTTGCATCGTCTCATTCTCTTTAAAGTCACTTTAAGCACCTTCTAAACACCATTTTGCATCGTCTCATTCTCTTTAAAGTCACTTTAAGCACCTTCTAAACACCATTTTGCATCGTCTCATTCTCTTTAAAGTCACTTTAAGCACCTTCTAAACGCCATTTTGCATCGTCTCATTCTCTTTAAAGTCACTTTAAGCACCTTCTAAACACCATTTCGCATCGTCTCATTCTCTTTAAAGTCACTTTAAGCACCTTCTAAACACCATTTTGCATCGTCTCATTCTCTTTAAAGTCACTTTAAGCACCTTCTAAACACCATTTTGCATCGTCTCATTCTCTTTAAAGTCACTTTAAGCACCTTCTAAACCTCATTTTGCATCGTCTCATTCTCTTTAAAGTCACTTTAAGCACCTTCTAAACACCATTTTGCATCGTCTCATTCTCTTTAAAGTCACTTAAAGCAAATTCTTAACCTCATTTTGCATCGTCTCATTCTCTTTAAAGTCACTTTAAGCACCTTCTAAACACCATTTTGCATCGTCTCATTCTCTTTAAAGTCACTTTAAGCACCTTCTAAACACCATTTTGCATCGTCGCATTCTCTTTAAAGTCATTTAAAGCACCTTCTTAACCTCATTTTGCATCGTCTCATTCTCTTTAAAGTCACTTTAAGCACCTTCTAAACCTCATTTTGCATCGTCTCATTCTCTTTAAAGTCACTTTAAGCACCTTCTAAACACCATTTTGCATCGTCTCATTCTCTTTAAAGTCACTTTAAGCACCTTCTAAACACCATTTTGCATCGTCTCATTCTCTTTAAAGTCACTTTAAGCACCTTCTAAACCTCATTTTTCATCGTCTCATTCTCTTTAAAGTCACTTTAAGCACCTTCTAAACACCATTTTGCATCGTCTCATTCTCTTTAAAGTCACTTTAAGCACCTTCTAAACACCATTTTGCATCGTCGCATTCTCTTTAAAGTCATTTAAAGCACCTTCTTAACCTCATTTTGCATCGTCCTCATTCTCTTTAAAGTCACTTTAAGCACCTTCTAAACCTCATTTTGCATCGTCTCATTCTCTTTAAAGTCACTTTAAGCACCTTCTTAAACACCATTTTGCATCGTCTCATTCTCTTTAAAGTCACTTTAAGCACCTTCTAACCATTTTGCATCGTCTCATTCTCTTTAAAGTCACTTTAAGCACCTTCTAAACCTCATTTTGCATCGTCTCATTCTCTTTAAAGTCACTTTAAGCACCTTCTAAACACCATTTTGCATCGTCTCATTCTCTTTAAAGTCACTTTAAGCACCTTCTAAACACCATTTTGCATCGTCTCATTCTCTTTAAAGTCACTTTAAGCACCTTCTAAACACATTTTGCATCGTCTCATTCTCTTTAAAGTCACTTTAAGCACCTTCTAAACGCCATTTTGCATCGTCTCATTCTCTTTAAAGTCACTTTAAGCACCTTCTAAACACCATTTCGCATCGTCTCATTCTCTTTAAAGTCACTTTAAGCACCTTCTAAACACCATTTTGCATCGTCTCATTCTCTTTAAAGTCACTTTAAGCACCTTCTAAACACCATTTTGCATCGTCTCATTCTCTTTAAAAGTCACTTTAAGCACCTTCTAAACCTCATTTTGCATCGTCTCATTCTCTTTAAAGTCACTTTAAGCACCTTCTAAACACCATTTTGCATCGTCTCATTCTCTTTAAAGTCACTTAAAGCACCTTCTTAACCTCATTTTGCATCGTCTCATTCTCTTTAAAGTCACTTTAAGCACCTTCTAAACACCATTTTGCATCGTCTCATTCTCTTTAAAGTCACTTTAAGCACCTTCTAAACACCATTTTGCATCGTCGCATTCTCTTTAAAGTCACTTTAAGCACCCTCTAAACCTCATTTTGCATCGTCTCATTCTCTTTAAAGTCACTTTAAGCACCTTCTAAACCTCATTTTGCATCGTCTCATTCTCTTTAAAGTCACTTTAAGCACCTTCTAAACACCATTTTGCATCGTCTCATTCTCTTTAAAGTCACTTAAAGCACATTCTTAACCTCATTTTGCATCGTCTCATTCTCTTTAAAGTCACTTTAAGCACCCTCTAAACCTCACTTTGCATCGTCTCATTCTCTTTAAAGTCACTTTAAGCACCTTCTAAACACCATTTTGCATCGTCTCATTCTCTTTAAAGTCACTTTAAGCACCTTCTAAACCTCATTTTGCATCGTCTCATTCTCTTTAAAGTCACTTTAAGCACCTTCTAAACACCATTTTGCATCGTCTCATTCTCTTTAAAGTCACTTTAAGCACCTTCTAAACACCATTTTGCATCGTCTCATTCTCTTTAAAGTCACTTTAAGCACCTTCTTAACCTCATTTTGCATCGTCTCATTCTCTTTAAAGTCACTTTAAGCACCTTCTAAACCTCATTTTGCATCGTCTCATTCTCTTTAAAGTCACTTTAAGCACCTTCTAAACACCATTTTGCATCGTCTCATTCTCTTTAAAGTCACTTAAAGCACCTTCTTAACCTCATTTTGCATCGTCTCATTCTCTTTAAAGTCACTTTAAGCACCTTCTAAACACCATTTTGCATCGTCTCATTCTCTTTAAAGTCACTTTAAGCACCTTCTAAACACCATTTTGCATCGTCGCATTCTCTTTAAAGTCATTTAAAGCACCTTCTTAACCTCATTTTGCATCGTCTCATTCTCTTTAAAGTCACTTTAAGCACCTTCTTAACCTCATTTTGCATCGTCTCATTCTCTTTAAAGTCACTTTAAGCACCTTCTAAACACCATTTTGCATCGTCTCATTCTCTTTAAAGTCACATTAAGCACCTTCTAAACACCATTTTGCATCGTCTCATTCTCTTTAAAGTCACTTAAAGCACATTCTTAACCTCATTTTGCATCGTCTCATTCTCTTTAAAGTCACTTTAAGCACCCTCTAAACCTCATTTTGCATCGTCTCATTCTCTTTAAAGTCACTTTAAGCACCTTCTAAACACCATTTTGCATCGTCTCATTCTCTTTAAAGTCACTTTAAGCACCTTCTAAACCTCGTTTTGCATCGTCTCATTCTCTTTAAAGTCACTTTAAGCACCTTTTAAACCTCGTTTTGCATCGTCTCATTCTCTTTAAAGTCACTTTAAGCACCTTCTAAACACCATTTTTGCATCGTCTCATTCTCTTTAAAGTCACTTTAAGCACCTTCTAAACACCATTTTGCATCGTCTCATTCTCTTTAAAGTCACTTTAAGCACCTTCTTAACCTCATTTTGCATCGTCTCATTCTCTTTAAAGTCACTTTAAGCACCTTCTAAATACCATTTTGCATCGTCTCATTCTCTTTAAAGTCACTTAAAGCACCTTCTTAACCTCATTTTGCATCGTCTCATTCTCTTTAAAGTCACTTTAAGCACCTTCTAAACACCATTTTGCTTCGTCTCATTCTCTTTAAAGTCACTTTAAGCACCTTCTAAACACCATTTTGCATCGTCTCATTCTCTTTAAAGTCACTTTAAGCACCTTCTAAACACCATTTTGCATCGTCTCATTCTCTTTAAAGTCACTTCAAGCACCTTCTAAACACCATTTTGCATCGTCTCATTCTCTTTAAAGTCACTTTAAGCACCTTTTAAACACCATTTTGCATCGTCTCATTCTCTTTAAAGTCACTTTAAGCACCTTCTAAACCTCATTTTGCATCGTCTCATTCTCTTTAAAGTCACTTTAAGCACCTTCTAAACCTCATTTTGCATCGTCTCATTCTCTTTAAAGTCACTTTAAGCACCTTCTTAACCTCATTTTGCATCGTCTCATTCTCTTTAAAGTCACTTTAAGCACCTTCTAAACCTCATTTTGCATCGTCTCATTCTCTTTAAAGTCACTTTAAGCACCTTCTAAACACCATTTTGCATCGTCTCATTCTCTTTAAAGTCACTTTAAGCACCTTCTTAACCTCATTTTGCATCGTCTCATTCTCTTTAAAGTCACTTTAAGCACCTTCTAAACACCATTTTGCATCGTCTCATTCTCTTTAAAGTCACTTTAAGCACCTTCTTAACCTCAATTGCATCGTCTCATTCTCTTTAAAGTCACTTTAAGCACCTTCTAAACCTCATTTTGCATCGTCTCATTCTCTTTAAAGTCACTTTAAGCACCTTCTAAACACCATTTTGCATCGTCTCATTCTCTTTAAAGTCACTTTAAGCACCTTCTAAACACCATTTTGCATCGTCGCATTCTCTTTAAAGTCACTTTAAGCACCTTCTTAACCTCATTTTGCATCGTCTCATTCTCTTTAAAGTCACTTTAAGCACCTTCTAAACCTCATTTTGCATCGTCTCATTCTCTTTAAAGTCACTTTAAGCACCTTCTTAACCTCATTTTGCATCGTCTCATTCTCTTTAAAGTCACTTTAAGCACCTTTAAAACCTCATTTTGCATCGTCTCATTCTCTTTAAAGTCACTTTAAGCACCTTCTAAACCTCATTTTGCATCGTCTCATTCTCTTTAAAGTCACTTTAAGCACCTTCTAAACACCATTTTGCATCGTCGCATTCTCTTTAAAGTCACTTTAAGCACCTTCTTAACCTCATTTTGCATCGTCTCATTCTCTTTAAAGTCACTTTAAGCACCTTCTAAACCTCATTTTGCATCGTCTCATTCTCTTTAAAGTCACTTTAAGCACCTTCTAAACCTCATTTTGCATCGTCTCATTCTCTTTAAAGTCACTTTAAGCACCTTTAAAACCTCATTTTGCATCGTCTCATTCTCTTTAAAGTCACTTTAAGCACCTTCTAAACCTCATTTTGCATCGTCTCATTCTCTTTAAAGTCACTTTAAGCACCTTCTAAACCTCATTTTGCATCGTCTCATTCTCTTTAAAGTCACTTTAAGCACCTTCTAAACCTCATTTTGCATCGTCTCATTCACTTTAAAGTCACTTTAAGCACCTTCTAAACACCATTTTGCATCGTCTCATTCTCTTTAAAGTCACTTTAAGCACCTTCTAAACACCATTTTGCATCGTCTCATTCTCTTTAAAGTCACTTTAAGCACCTTCTAAACACCATTTTGCATCGTCTCATTCTCTTTAAAGTCACTTTAAGCACCTTCTAAACACCATTTTGCATCGTCTCATTCACTTTAAAGTCACTTTAAGCACCTTCTAAACACCATTTTGCATCGTCTTATTCTCTTTAAAGTCACTTTAAGCACCTTCTAAACACCATTTTGCATCGTCTCATTCTCTTTAAAGTCACTTTAAGCACCTTCTTAACCTCATTTTGCATCGTCTCATTCTCTTTAAAGTCACTTTAAGCACCTTCTTAACCTCATTTTGCATCGTCTCATTCTCTTTAAAGTCACTTTAAGCACCTTCTAAACACCATTTTGCATCGTCTCATTCTCTTTAAAGTCACTTTAAGCACCTTCTAAACACCATTTTGCATCGTCTCATTCTCTTTAAAGTCACTTTAAGCACCTTCTAAACCTCATTTTGCATCGTCTCATTCTCTTTAAAGTCACTTAAAGCACCTTCTAAACCTCATTTTGCATCGTCTCATTCTCTTTAAAGTCACTTTAAGCACCTTCATAACCTCATTTTGTATCGTCTCATTCTCTTTAAAGTCACTTTAAGCACCTTCTAAACCTCATTTTGCATCGTCTCATTCTCTTTAAAGTCACTTTAAGCACCTTCTTAACCTCATTTTGCATCGTCTCATTCTCTTTAAAGTCACTTAAAGCACCTTCTTAACCTCATTTTGCATCGTCTCATTCTCTTTAAAGTCACTTTAAGCATCTTCTAAACCTCATTTTGCATCGTCTCATTCTCTTTAAAGTCACTTTAAGCACCTTCTAAACCTCATTTTGCATCGTCTCATTCTCTTTAAAGTCACTTTAAGCACCTTCTTAACCTCATTTTGCATCGTCTCATTCTCTTTAAAGTCACTTTAAGCACCTTCTAAACACCATTTTGCATCGTCTTATTCTCTTTAAAGTCACTTTAAGCACCTTCTAAACACCATTTTGCATCGTCTCATTCTCTTTAAAGTCACTTTAAGCAAATTCTAAACCTCATTTTGCATCGTCTCATTCTCTTTAAAGTCACTTTAAGCACCTTCTAAACACCATTTTGCATCGTCTCATTCTCTTTAAAGTCACTTTAAGCACCTTCTAAACCTCATTTTGCATCGTCTCATTCTCTTTAAAGTCACTTTAAGCACCTTCTTAACCTCATTTTGCATCGTCTCATTCTCTTTAAAGTCACTTTAAGCACCTTCTAAACACCATTTTGCATCGTCTCATTCTCTTTAAAGTCACTTTAAGCACCTTCTAAACCTCATTTTGCATCGTCTCATTCTCTTTAAAGTCACTTTAAGCACCTTCTAAACACCATTTTGCATCGTCTCATTCTCTTTAAAGTCTCTTTAAGCACCTTCTAAACAACATTTTGCATCGTCTCATTCTCTTTAAAGTCACTTAAAGCACCTTCTTAACCTCATTTTGCATCGTCTCATTCTCTTTAAAGTCACTTTAAGCACCTTCTAAACCTCATTTTGCATCGTCTCATTCTCTTTAAAGTCACTTTAAGCACCTTCTAAACACCATTTTGCATCGTCTCATTCTCTTTAAAGTCACTTTAAGCACCTTCTAAACCTCATTTTGCATCGTCTCATTCTCTTTAAAGTCACTTTAAGCACCTTCTAAACACCATTTTGCATCGTCTCATTCCCTTTAAAGTCACTTTAAGCACCTTCTAAACACCATTTTGCTTCGTCTCTTTCTCTTTAAAGTCACTTTAAGCACCTTCTAAACACCATTTTGCGTCGTCTCATTCTCTTTAAAGTCACTTTAAGCACCTTCTAAACACCATTTTGCATCGTCTCATTCTCTTTAAAGTCACTTTAAGCACCTTCTAAACCTCATTTTGCATCGTCTCATTCTCTTTAAAGTCACTTTAAGCACCTTCTAAACCTCATTTTGCATCGTCTCATTCTCTTTAAAGTCATTTTAAGCACCTTCTAAACACCATTTTGCATCGTCTCATTCTCTTTAAAGTCACTTTAAGCACCTTCTAAATACCATTTTGCATCGTCTCATTCTCTTTAAAGTCACTTTAAGCACCTTCTAAACACCATTTTGCTTCGTCTCATTCTCTTTAAAGTCACTTTAAGCACCTTCTAAACACCATTTTGCATCGTCTCATTCTCTTTAAAGTCACTTTAAGCACCTTCTAAACACCATTTTGCATCGTCTCATTCTCTTTAAAGTCACTTTAAGCACCTTCTAAACACCATTTTGCATCGTCTCATTCTCTTTAAAGTCACTTTAAGCACCTTCTAAACACCATTTTGCATCGTCTCATTCTCTTTAAAGTCACTTAAAGCACCTTCTTAACCTCATTTTGCATCGTCTCATTCTCTTTAAAGTCACTTTAAGCACCTTCTAAACACCATTTCGCATCGTCTCATTCTCTTTAAAGTCACTTTAAGCACCTTCTAAACCTCATTTTGCATCGTCTCATTCTCTTTAAAGTCACTTTAAGCACCTTCTAAACCTCATTTTGCATCGTCTCATTCTCTTTAAAGTCACTTTAAGCACCTTCTAAACACCATTTTGCATCGTCTCATTCTCTTTAAAGTCACTTTAAGCACCTTCTAAACCTCGTTTTGCATCGTCGCATTCTCACTTAAAGCACCTTCTTAACCTCATTTTGCATCGTCTCATTCTCTTTAAAGTCACTTTAAGCACCTTCTAAACCTCATTTTGCATCGTCTCATTCTCTTTAAAGTCACTTTAAGCACCTTCTAAACACCATTTTGCATCGTCTCATTCTCTTTAAAGTCACTTAAAGCACCTTCTTAACCTCATTTTGCATCGTCTCATTCTCTTTAAAGTCACTTTAAGCACCTTCTAAACCTCATTTTGCATCGTCTCATTCTCTTTAAAGTCACTTTAAGCACCTTCTAAACACCATTTTGCATCGTCTCATTCTCTTTAAAGTCACTTAAAGCACCTTCTTAACCTCATTTTGCATCGTCTCATTCTCTTTAAAGTCACTTTAAGCACCTTCTAAACACCATTTTGCATCGTCTCATTCTCTTTAAAGTCACTTTAAGCACCTTCTAAACCTCATTTTGCATCGTCTCATTCTCTTTAAAGTCACTTTAAGCACCTATCAAACACCATTTTGCATCGTCTCATTCTCTTTAAAGTCACTTTAAGCACCTTCTAAACCTCATTTTGCATCGTCTCATTCTCTTTAAAGTCACTTTAAGCACCTTCTAAACACCATTTTGCATCGTCTCATTCTCTTTAAAGTCACTTTAAGCACCTTCTAAACACCATTTTGCATCGTCTCATTCTCTTTAAAATCACTTTAAGCACCTTCTAAACACCATTTTGCATCGTCTCATTCTCTTTAAAGTCACTTAAAGCACATTCTTAACCTCATTTTGCATCGTCTCATTCTCTTTAAAGTCACTTTAAGCACCCTCTAAACCTCATTTTGCATCGTCTCATTCTCTTTAAAGTCACTTTAAGCACCTTCTAAACACCATTTTGCATCGTCTCATTCTCTTTAAAGTCACTTTAAGCACCTTCTAAACCTCGTTTTGCATCGTCTCATTCTCTTTAAAGTCACTTTAAGCACCTTTTAAACCTCGTTTTGCATCGTCTCATTCTCTTTAAAGTCACTTTAAGCACCTTCTAAACACCATTTTGCTTCGTCTCATTCTCTTTAAAGTCACTTTAAGCACCTTCTAAACACCATTTTGCATCGTCTCATTCTCTTTAAAGTCACTTTAAGCACCTTCTAAACACCATTTTGCATCGTCTCATTCTCTTTAAAGTCACTTTAAGCACCTTCTAAACCTCATTTTGCATCGTCTCATTCTCTTTAAAGTCACTTTAAGCACCTTCTAAACACCATTTTGCATCGTCTCATTCTCTTTAAAGTCACTTTAAGCACCTTCTGAACACCATTTTGCATCGTCTCATTCTCTTTAAAGTCACATTAAGCACCTTCTAAACACCATTTTGCATCGTCTCATTCTCTTTAAAGTCACTTAAAGCACATTCTTAACCTCATTTTGCATCGTCTCATTCTCTTTAAAGTCACTTTAAGCACCCTCTAAACCTCATTTTGCATCGTCTCATTCTTTTTAAAGTCACTTTAAGCACCTTCTAAACACCATTTTGCATCGTCTCATTCTCTTTAAAGTCACTTTAAGCACCTTCTAAACCTCGTTTTGCATCGTCTCATTCTCTTTAAAGTCACTTTAAGCACCTTTTAAACCTCGTTTTGCATCGTCTCATTCTCTTTAAAGTCACTTTAAGCACCTTCTAAACACCATTTTGCATCGTCTCATTCTCTTTAAAGTCACTTTAAGCACCTTCTAAACACCATTTTGCATCGTCTCATTCTCTTTAAAGTCACTTAAAGCACCTTCTTAACCTCATTTTGCACCGTCTCATTCTCTTTAAAGTCACTTTAAGCACCTTCTAAACACCATTTTGCATCGTCTCATTCTCTTTAAAGTCACTTAAAGCACCTTCTTAACCTCATTTTGCATCGTCTCATTCTCTTTAAAGTCACTTTAAGCACCTTCTAAACACCATTTTGCTTCGTCTCATTCTCTTTAAAGTCACTTTAAGCACCTTCTAAACACCATTTTTCATCGTCTCATTCTCTTCCTTATACTTAAAATAGTTTTGAGCGTTACTTAGCGTTTTTTTTCGTTTGACGCGTTTTTTCGACCATGCGTTTTTCGACCGTCGCGCCCGCCACAGCTAAAACCAAACATGCGATGGAAACACTCTCTCTCTCTCTGAATCGTTTTCAGCAGAACATCCAGAGCAAAATCACTACAGCATAACACAAAACCTCTGTGTCTTGAACAATAAAGTTTTCATCTTCACTTAAGCACAAGTTTTAATGTATTTTAGACAAAACTTTTGTAAACAAAACCTCCACACGCACGAATGAACAAGTTAGAACTGCATTGACAGCTTGCTTTGATTTCCTTTGTAAAGGTAGGGTAATGTAAGCCAGTTTCATGCAAATGATATTTTTTCAAGACACTGACAGGGCCAAGGTATGTACATCGTTTCAAGGTAACCTAATTTTTAAATCAACATGTTTTGTTATCAAAATAGATAAAAAAAATGCTTTTATTGCACTTTTAGTGCTTGAAAAAACTGTTTGCTTTATTTTTGTTCATCGATCATATGGTGATTCTTTTATCATCGAAAAATAATAGATACGTCAGCTGTCCCAACCTTGGTTATTTGATGCAAATATCAATTTCAGGCAAGGCCCAAGGTATATATAATGTTTCAAGGTAACTTTATTATAAAATCAATAGTTTTTGTGATCAATGTGTTCTAAAAAAGTCAGGATTTTTAGTTTAGCATACTATAAACTGAAGAAGCGTGGTTTTCATATTTTGATTTGATGAACATACAATGATGCTTTTAGTTTCGAAAAATAAAGATACTCCGACTATCCTAACGCTGTTTATTTTATGAAAACAACTTTGTCCACGCAAGGTACAAGGAGCATTCAAAAATTTAAGGAGACTGATAAAATCAGTACTTTGGTTATCCAATGGTGGGCCCAAGGTGTGTATAGAGTTGTAAGGTATCTTTGTAAATGTTCATGTAAATATAATGGGCATGTGAAACTGATCTTGTGCAAACCCAAGGTGTACACAGCATATGAAATAGAGATAATGGAATATCATCATGGGTTTTCAATAAAAAAATGGAATTGCAAGGTGATTTAATTTTTTGTCATAATTTTGACATCTTGATGCAACAGTTTTGACACCTTTGAGGAGGGCTGGAGACAAGGTGTATATATTAGAAAGTGAAGTCGTCCAGAGTAAAATGACATTTCATGACTTGACGTAACACTGCTGTTGGTATTGTTGTGAGTTTCGAGTGAGTATTGGACAAGGTTTGAGCTTATGACATATCAATAGTCAAATATGGCACACCTGCCACAACGACGTAATGTCACCTTCTATATATATATACCTTGGGCTCGAAAGCCAAAAAAAAGTTAAATAGAGACATGACAGAGAAGAAGGAGCAAGAGGGAGAGGAAGTCAGATAGACTGGGGAAGCAGGAATGAAAGAGAAATAGAGAAAAACAGAGAGAGAGAGAGAGAGAGAGAGAGAGAGAAGGATGGGAAGCGAGTGAGATAGAGTGAGGGAGAGAGGGGGAGGCGTGAGAGAGAGAGAATGAGGAGTGAGGGGGAGGGGGCGTGAGAGGGGCAGCATAAGAGGGGGAACGGGAACAACCGTGCGCTGGCCGACTTTGGTAGCAACGTGGTCAGTTAATTGGAACGAACAAGGCGGGATAAGGGAGATACATCCTTCCGAGCAACACAGAAGGTGGGGGATAGCATGCGTCACAGTGTTCCGGGTTTCGGGCTGATACTGCGGGGCTTCAAGCTGGACCAGGAAGAGGTCCAGAAAGATTCGCATCTAATTTTTGATTCCACAAGTCGAATTTGTATTTTAACCCGCTTACCACCATTTGACACAAAAGACCTTCAACAGAAAGAACTAGCAAAAGTAACGCGGATGACATGAAACCTTCCATGGGGCGGAAGGGGATCCAGGAGTTACCGACGGGCCAGGTACCTGGCCTCCAAAACAACTAGTTAAAGTCACTTAAAGCACCTTCTTAACCTCATTTTGCATCGTCTCATTCTCTTTAAAGTCACTTTAAGCACCTATCAAACACCATTTTGCATCGTCTCATTCTCTTTAAAGTCACTTTAAGCACCTTCTAAACCTCATTTTGCATCGTCTCATTCTCTTTAAAGTCACTTTAAGCACCTTCTAAACACCATTTTGCATCGTCTCATTCTCTTTAAAGTCACTTTAAGCACCTTCTAAACACCATTTTGCATCGTCTCATTCTCTTTAAAGTCACTTAAAGCACATTCTTAACCTCATTTTGCATCGTCTCATTCTCTTTAAAGTCACTTTAAGCACCCTCTAAACCTCATTTTGCATCGTCTCATTCTCTTTAAAGTCACTTTAAGCACCTTCTAAACACCATTTTGCATCGTCTCATTCTCTTTAAAGTCACTTTAAGCACCTTCTAAACCTCGTTTTGCATCGTCTCATTCTCTTTAAAGTCACTTTAAGCACCTTTTAAACCTCGTTTTGCATCGTCTCATTCTCTTTAAAGTCACTTTAAGCACCTTCTAAACACCATTTTGCATCGTCTCATTCTCTTTAAAGTCACTTTAAGCACCTTCTAAACACCATTTTGCATCGTCTCATTCTCTTTAAAGTCACTTTAAGCACCTTCTTAACCTCATTTTGCATCGTCTCATTCTCTTTAAAGTCACTTTAAGCACCTTCTTAACCTCATTTTGCATCGTCTCATTCTCTTTAAAGTCACTTTAAGCACCTTCTAAACCTCATTTTGCATCGTCTCATTCTCTTTAAAGTCACTTTAAGCACCTTCTAAACACCATTTTGCATCGTCTCATTCTCTTTAAAGTCACTTTAAGCACCTTCTAAACACCATTTTGCATCGTCTCATTCTCTTTAAAGTCACTTTAAGCACCTTCTAACCACCATTTTGCATCGTCTCAATTAACTTTAAAGTCACTTTAAGCACCTTCTAAACACCATTTTGCATCGTCTCATTCACTTGAAAGTCACTTTAAGCACCTTCTAAACACCATTTTGCATCGTCTTATTCTCTTTAAAGTCACTTTAAGCACCTTCTAAACACCATTTTGCATCGTCTCATTCTCTTTAAAGTCACTTTAAGCACCTTTAAAACCTCATTTTGCATCGTCTCATTCTCTTTAAAGTCACTTTAAGCACCTTCTTAACCTCATTTTGCATCGTCTCATTCTCTTTAAAGTCACTTTAAGCACCTTCTAAACACCATTTTGCATCGTCTCATTCTCTTTAAAGTCACTTTAAGCACCTTCTAAACCTCATTTTGCATCGTCTCATTCTCTTTAAAGTCACTTTAAGCACCTTCTAAACCTCATTTTGCATCGTCTCATTCTCTTTAAAGTCACTTTAAGCACTTTCATAACCTCATTTTGCATCGTCTCATTCTCTTTAAAGTCACTTTAAGCACCTTCTAAACCTCATTTTGCATCGTCTCATTCTCTTTAAAGTCACTTTAAGCACCTTCTTAACCTCATTTTGCATCGTCTCATTCTCTTTAAAGTCACTTAAAGCACCTTCTTAACCTCATTTTGCATCGTCTCATTCTCTTTAAAGTCACTTTAAGCATCTTCTAAACCTCATTTTGTATCGTCTCATTCTCTTTAAAGTCACTTTAAGCACCTTCTAAACCTCATTTTGCATCGTCTCATTCTCTTTAAAGTCACTTTAAGCACCTTCTAAACCTCATTTTGCATCGTCTCATTCTCTTTAAAGTCACTTTAAGCACCTTCTTAACCTCATTTTGCATCGTCTCATTCTCTTTAAAGTCACTTTAAGCACCTTTAAAACCTCATTTTGCATCGTCTCATTCTCTTTAAAGTCACTTTAAGCACCTTCTAAACCTCATTTTGCATCGTCTCATTCTCTTTAAAGTCACTTTAAGCACCTTCTAAACACCATTTTGCATCGTCGCATTCTCTTTAAAGTCACTTTAAGCACCTTCTTAACCTCATTTTGCATCGTCTCATTCTCTTTAAAGTCACTTTAAGCACCTTCTAAACCTCATTTTGCATCGTCTCATTCTCTTTAAAGTCACTTTAAGCACCTTCTAAACCTCATTTTGCATCGTCTCATTCTCTTTAAAGTCACTTTAAGCACCTTTAAAACCTCATTTTGCATCGTCTCATTCTCTTTAAAGTCACTTTAAGCACCTTCTAAACCTCATTTTGCATCGTCTCATTCTCTTTAAAGTCACTTTAAGCACCTTCTTAACCTCATTTTGCATCGTCTCATTCTCTTTAAAGTCACTTTAAGCACCTTCTAAACCTCATTTTGCATCGTCTCATTCACTTTAAAGTCACTTTAAGCACCTTCTAAACACCATTTTGCATCGTCTCATTCTCTTTAAAGTCACTTTAAGCACCTTCTAAACACCATTTTGCATCGTCTCATTCTCTTTAAAGTCACTTTAAGCACCTTCTAAACACCATTTTGCATCGTCTCATTCTCTTTAAAGTCACTTTAAGCACCTTCTAAACACCATTTTGCATCGTCTCATTCACTTTAAAGTCACTTTAAGCACCTTCTAAACACCATTTTGCATCGTCTCATTCTCTTTAAAGTCACTTTAAGCACCTTCTAAACACCATTTTGCATCGTCTCATTCTCTTTAAAGTCACTTTAAGCACCTTCTTAACCTCATTTTGCATCGTCTCATTCTCTTTAAAGTCACTTTAAGCACCTTCTTAACCTCATTTTGCATCGTCTCATTCTCTTTAAAGTCACTTTAAGCACCTTCTAAACACCATTTTGCATCGTCTCATTCTCTTTAAAGTCACTTTAAGCACCTTCTAAACACCATTTTGCATCGTCTCATTCTCTTTAAAGTCACTTTAAGCACCTTCTAAACCTCATTTTGCATCGTCTCATTCTCTTTAAAGTCACTTAAAGCACCTTCTAAACCTCATTTTGCATCGTCTCATTCTCTTCAAAGTCACTTTAAGCACCTTCATAACCTCATTTTGTATCGTCTCATTCTCTTTAAAGTCACTTTAAGCACCTTCTAAACCTCATTTTGCATCGTCTCATTCTCTTTAAAGTCACTTTAAGCACCTTCTTAACCTCATTTTGCATCGTCTCATTCTCTTTAAAGTCACTTAAAGAACCTTCTTAACCTCATTTTGCATCGTCTCATTCTCTTTAAAGTCACTTTAAGCATCTTCTAAACCTCATTTTGCATCGTCTCATTCTCTTTAAAGTCACTTTAAGCACCTTCTAAACCTCATTTTGCATCGTCTCATTCTCTTTAAAGTCACTTTAAGCACCTTCTTAACCTCATTTTGCATCGTCTCATTCTCTTTAAAGTCACTTTAAGCACCTTCTAAACACCATTTTGCATCGTCTTATTCTCTTTAAAGTCACTTTAAGCACCTTCTAAACACCATTTTGCATCGTCTCATTCTCTTTAAAGTCACTTTAAGCAAATTCTAAACCTCATTTTGCATCGTCTCATTCTCTTTAAAGTCACTTTAAGCACCTTCTAAACACCATTTTGCATCGTCTCATTCTCTTTAAAGTCACTTTAAGCACCTTCTAAACCTCATTTTGCATCGTCTCATTCTCTTTAAAGTCACTTTAAGCACCTTCTTAACCTCATTTTGCATCGTCTCATTCTCTTTAAAGTCACTTTAAGCACCTTCTAAACACCATTTTGCATCGTCTCATTCTCTTTAAAGTCACTTTAAGCACCTTCTAAACCTCATTTTGCATCGTCTCATTCTCTTTAAAGTCACTTTAAGCACCTTCTAAACACCATTTTGCATCGTCTCATTCTCTTTAAAGTCACTTTAAGCACCTTCTAAACAACATTTTGCATCGTCTCATTCTCTTTAAAGTCACTTAAAGCACCTTCTTAACCTCATTTTGCATCGTCTCATTCTCTTTAAAGTCACTTAAAGCACCTTCTTAACCTCATTTTGCATCGTCTCATTCTCTTTAAAGTCACTTTAAGCACCTTCTAAACACCATTTTGCATCGTCTCATTCTCTTTAAAGTCACTTTAAGCACCTTCTAAACCTCATTTTGCATCGTCTCATTCTCTTTAAAGTCACTTTAAGCACCTTCTAAACACCATTTTGCATCGTCTCATTCCCTTTAAAGTCACTTTAAGCACCTTCTAAACACCATTTTGCATCGTCTCATTCTCTTTAAAGTCACTTTAAGCACCTTCTAAACACCATTTTGCGTCGTCTCATTCTCTTTAAAGTCACTTTAAGCACCTTCTAAACACCATTTTGCATCGTCTCATTCTCTTTAAAGTCACTTTAAGCACCTTCTAAACCTCATTTTGCATCGTCTCATTCTCTTTAAAGTCACTTTAAGCACCTTCTAAACCTCATTTTGCATCGTCTCATTCTCTTTAAAGTCATTTTAAGCACCTTCTAAACACCATTTTGCATCGTCTCATTCTCTTTAAAGTCACTTTAAGCACCTTCTAAATACCATTTTGCATCGTCTCATTCTCTTTAAAGTCACTTTAAGCACCTTCTAAACACCATTTTGCTTCGTCTCATTCTCTTTAAAGTCACTTTAAGCACCTTCTAAACACCATTTTGCATCGTCTCATTCTCTTTAAAGTCACTTTAAGCACCTTCTAAACACCATTTTGCATCGTCTCATTCTCTTTAAAGTCACTTTAAGCACCTTCTAAACACCATTTTGCATCGTCTCATTCTCTTTAAAGTCACTTTAAGCACCTTCTAAACACCATTTTGCATCGTCTCATTCTCTTTAAAGTCACTTAAAGCACCTTCTTAACCTCATTTTGCATCGTCTCATTCTCTTTAAAGTCACTTTAAGCACCTTCTAAACACCATTTCGCATCGTCTCATTCTCTTTAAAGTCACTTTAAGCACCTTCTAAACCTCATTTTGCATCGTCTCATTCTCTTTAAAGTCACTTTAAGCACCTTCTAAACCTCATTTTGCATCGTCTCATTCTCTTTAAAGTCACTTTAAGCACCTTCTAAACACCATTTTGCATCGTCTCATTCTCTTTAAAGTCACTTTAAGCACCTGCTAAACCTCGTTTTGCATCGTCGCATTCTCTTTAAAGTCACTTAAAGCACCTTCTTAACCTCATTTTGCATCGTCTCATTCTCTTTAAAGTCACTTTAAGCACCTTCTAAACCTCATTTTGCATCGTCTCATTCTCTTTAAAGTCACTTTAAGCACCTTCTAAACACCATTTTGCATCGTCTCATTCTCTTTAAAGTCACTTAAAGCACCTTCTTAACCTCATTTTGCATCGTCTCATTCTCTTTAAAGTCACTTTAAGCACCTTCTAAACCTCATTTTGCATCGTCTCATTCTCTTTAAAGTCACTTTAAGCACCTTCTAAACACCATTTTGCATCGTCTCATTCTCTTTAAAGTCACTTAAAGCACCTTCTTAACCTCATTTTGCATCGTCTCATTCTCTTTAAAGTCACTTTAAGCACCTTCTAAACACCATTTTGCATCGTCTCATTCTCTTTAAAGTCACTTTAAGCACCTTCTAAACCTCATTTTGCATCGTCTCATTCTCTTTAAAGTCACTTTAAGCACCTATCAAACACCATTTTGCATCGTCTCATTCTCTTTAAAGTCACTTTAAGCACCTTCTAAACCTCATTTTGCATCGTCTCATTCTCTTTAAAGTCACTCTAAGCACTTTCTAAACACCATTTTGCATCGTCTCATTCTCTTTAAAGTCACTTTAAGCACCTTCTAAACACCATTTTGCATCGTCTCATTCTCTTTAAAGTCACTTTAAGCACCTTCTAAACACCATTTTGCATCGTCTCATTCTCTTTAAAGTCACTTAAAGCACATTCTTAACCTCATTTTGCATCGTCTCATTCTCTTTAAAGTCACTTTAAGCACCCTCTAAACCTCATTTTGCATCGTCTCATTCTCTTTAAAGTCACTTTAAGCAACTTCTAAACACCATTTTGCATCGTCTCATTCTCTTTAAAGTCACTTTAAGCACCTTCTAAACCTCGTTTTGCATCATCTCATTCTCTTTAAAGTCACTTTAAGCACCTTTTAAACCTCGTTTTGCATCGTCTCATTCTCTTTAAAGTCACTTTAAGCACCTTCTAAACACCATTTTGCTTCGTCTCATTCTCTTTAAAGTCACTTTAAGCACCTTCTAAACACCATTTTGCATCGTCTCATTCTCTTTAAAGTCACTTTAAGCACCTTCTAAACACCATTTTGCATCGTCTCATTCTCTTTAAAGTCACTTTAAGCACCTTCTAAACCTCATTTTGCATCGTCTCATTCTCTTTAAAGTCACTTTAAGCACCTTCTAAACCTCATTTTGCATCGTCTCATTCTCTTTAAAGTCACTTTAAGCACCTTCTAAACACCATTTTGCATCGTCTCATTCTCTTTAAAGTCACTTTAAGCACCTTCTGAACACCATTTTGCATCGTCTCATTCTCTTTAAAGTCACATTAAGCACCTTCTAAACACCATTTTGCATCGTCTCATTCTCTTTAAAGTCACTTAAAGCACATTCTTAACCTCATTTTGCATCGTCTCATTCTCTTTAAAGTCACTTTAAGCACCCTCTAAACCTCATTTTGCATCGTCTCATTCTTTTTAAAGTCACTTTAAGCACCTTCTAAACACCATTTTGCATCGTCTCATTCTCTTTAAAGTCACTTTAAGCACCTTCTAAACCTCGTTTTGCATCGTCTCATTCTCTTTAAAGTCACTTTAAGCACCTTTTAAACCTCGTTTTGCATCGTCTCATTCTCTTTAAAGTCACTTTAAGCACCTTCTAAACACCATTTTGCATCGTCTCATTCTCTTTAAAGTCACTTTAAGCACCTTCTAAACACCATTTTGCATCGTCTCATTCTCTTTAAAGTCACTTAAAGCACCTTCTTAACCTCATTTTGCATCGTCTCATTCTCTTTAAAGTCACTTTAAGCACCTTCTAAACACCATTTTGCATCGTCTCATTCTCTTTAAAGTCACTTAAAGCACCTTCTTAACCTCATTTTGCATCGTCTCATTCTCTTTAAAGTCACTTTAAGCACCTTCTAAACACCATTTTGCTTCGTCTCATTCTCTTTAAAGTCACTTTAAGCACCTTCTAAACACCATTTTTCATCGTCTCATTCTCTTTAAAGTCACTTAAAGCACCTTCTTAACCTCATTTTGCATCGTCTCATTCTCTTTAAAGTCACTTTAAGCACCTATCAAACACCATTTTGCATCGTCTCATTCTCTTTAAAGTCACTTTAAGCACCTTCTAAACCTCATTTTGCATCGTCTCATTCTCTTTAAAGTCACTTTAAGCACCTTCTAAACACCATTTTGCATCGTCTCATTCTCTTTAAAGTCACTTTAAGCACCTTCTAAACACCATTTTGCATCGTCTCATTCTCTTTAAAGTCACTTAAAGCACATTCTTAACCTCATTTTGCATCGTCTCATTCTCTTTAAAGTCACTTTAAGCACCCTCTAAACCTCATTTTGCATCGTCTCATTCTCTTTAAAGTCACTTTAAGCACCTTCTAAACACCATTTTGCATCGTCTCATTCTCTTTAAAGTCACTTTAAGCACCTTCTAAACCTCATTTTGCATCGTCTCATTCTCTTTAAAGTCACTTTAAGCACCTTCTAAACACCATTTTGCATCGTCTCATTCTCTTTAAAGTCACTTTAAGCACTTTCATAACCTCGTTTTGCATCATCTCATTCTCTTTAAAGTCACTTTAAGCACCTTTTAAACCTCGTTTTGCATCGTCTCATTCTCTTTAAAGTCACTTTAAGCACCTTTTAAACCTCGGTTTGCATCGTCTCATTCTCTTTAAAGTCACTTTAAGCACCTTCTAAACACCATTTTGCATCGTCTCATTCTCTTTAAAGTCACTTTAAGCACCTTCTAAACCTCATTTTGCATCGTCTCATTCTCTTTAAAGTCACTTAAAGCACCTTCTAAACCTCATTTTGCATCGTCTCATTCTCTTTAAAGTCACTTTAAGCACTTTCATAACCTCATTTTGCATCGTCTCATTCTCTTTAAAGTCACTTTAAGCACCTTCTAAACCTCATTTTGCATCGTCTCATTCTCTTTAAAGTCACTTTAAGCACCTTCTTAACCTCATTTTGCATCGTCTCATTCTCTTTAAAGTCACTTAAAGCACCTTCTTAACCTCATTTTGCATCGTCTCATTCTCTTTAAAGTCACTTTAAGCATCTTCTAAACCTCATTTTGCATCGTCTCATTCTCTTTAAAGTCACTTTAAGCACCTTCTAAACCTCATTTTGCATCGTCTCATTCTCTTTAAAGTCACTTTAAGCACCTTCTTAACCTCATTTTGCATCGTCTCATTCTCTTTAAAGTCACTTTAAGCACCTTCTAAACACCATTTTGCATCGTCTCATTCTCTTTAAAGTCACTTTAAGCACCTTCTAAACACCATTTTGCATCGTCTTATTCTCTTTAAAGTCACTTTAAGCACCTTCTAAACACCATTTTGCATCGTCTCATTCTCTTTAAAGTCACTTTAAGCAAATTCTTAACCTCATTTTGCATCGTCTCATTCTCTTTAAAGTCACTTTAAGCACCTTCTAAACACCATTTTGCATCGTCTCATTCTCTTTAAAGTCACTTTAAGCACCTTCTAAACCTCATTTTGCATCGTCTCATTCTCTTTAAAGTCACTTTAAGCACCTTCTAAACACCATTCTGCATCGTCTCATTCTCTTTAAAGTCACATTAAGCACCTTCTAAACACCATTTTGCATCGTCTCATTCTCTTTAAAGTCTCTTTAAGCACCTTCTAAACAACATTTTGCATCGTCTCATTCTCTTTAAAGTCACTTAAAGCACCTTCTTAACCTCATTTTGCATCGTCTCATTCTCTTTAAAGTCACTTTAAGCACCTTCTAAACCTCATTTTGCATCGTCTCATTCTCTTTAAAGTCACTTTAAGCACCTTCTAAACCTCATTTTGCATCGTCTCATTCTCTTTAAAGTCACTTTAAGCACCTTCTAAACACCATTTTGCATCGTCTCATTCCCTTTAAAGTCACTTTAAGCACCTTCTAAACACCATTTTGCATCGTCTCATTCTCTTTAAAGTCACTTTAAGCACCTTCTAAACACCATTTTGCGTCGTCTCATTCTCTTTAAAGTCACTTTAAGCACCTTCTAAACACCATTTTGCATCGTCTCATTCTCTTTAAAGTCACTTTAAGCACCTTCTAAACCTCATTTTGCATCGTCTCATTCTCTTTAAAGTCACTTTAAGCACCTTCTAAACCTCATTTTGCATCGTCTCATTCTCTTTAAAGTCACTTTAAGCACCTTCTAAACACCATTTTGCATCGTCTCATTCTCTTTAAAGTCACTTTAAGCACCTTCTAAACACCATTTTGCATCGTCTCATTCTCTTTAAAGTCACTTTAAGCACCTTCTAAACACCATTTTGCTTCGTCTCATTCTCTTTAAAGTCACTTTAAGCACCTTCTAAACACCATTTTGCATCGTCTCATTCTCTTTAAAGTCACTTTAAGCACCTTCTAAACACCATTTTGCATCGTCTCATTCTCTTTAAAGTCACTTTAAGCACCTTCTAAACACCATTTTGCATCGTCTCATTCTCTTTAAAGTCACTTTAAGCACCTTCTAAACACCATTTTGCATCGTCTCATTCTCTTTAAAGTCACTTAAAGCACCTTCTTAACCTCATTTTGCATCGTCTCATTCTCTTTAAAGTCACTTTAAGCACCTTCTAAACACCATTTTGCATCGTCTCATTCTCTTTAAAGTCACTTTAAGCACCTTCTTAACCTCATTTTGCATCGTCTCATTCTCTTTAAAGTCACTTTAAGCACCTTCTAAACCTCGTTTTGCATCGTCTCATTCTCTTTAAAGTCACTTTAAGCACCTTCTAAACACCATTTTGCATCGTCTCATTCTCTTTAAAGTCACTTTAAGCACCTTCTAAACACCATTTTGCATCGTCGCATTCTCTTTAAAGTCACTTTAAGCACCTTCTAAACACCATTTTGCATCGTCTCATTCTCTTTAAAGTCACTTTAAGCACCTTCTAAACACCATTTTGCATCGTCTCATTCTCTTTAAAGTCACTTTAAGCACCTTCTAAACACCATTTTGCATCGTCTCATTCTCTTTAAAGTCACTTTAAGCACCTTCTAAACACCATTTTGCATCGTCTCATTCTCTTTAAAGTCACTTTAAGCACCTTCTAAACCTCATTTTGCATCGTCTCATTCTCTTTAAAGTCACTTTAAGCACCTTCTAAACCTCATTTTGCATCGTCTCATTCTCTTTAAAGTCACTTTAAGCACCTTCTAAACACCATTTTGCATAGTCTCATTCTCTTTAAAGTCACCTTAAGCACCTTCTAAACACCATTTTGCATCGTCTCATTCTCTTTAAAGTCACTTTAAGCACCTTCTAAACCTCATTTTGCATCGTCTCATTCTCTTTAAAGTCACCTTAAGCACCTTCTAAACCTCATTTTGCATCGTCTCATTCTCTTTAAAGTCACTTTAAGCACCTTCTAAACCTCATTTTGCATCGTCTCATTCTCTTTAAAGTCACTTTAAGCACCTTCTAAACACCATTTTGCATCGTCTCATTCTCTTTAAAGTCACTTTAAGCACCTTCTAAACCTCATTTTGCATCGTCTCATTCTCTTTAAAGTCACTTTAAGCACCTTCTAAACCTCATTTTGCATCGTCTCATTCTCTTTAAAGTCACTTTAAGCACCTTCTAAACACCATTTTGCATCGTCTCATTCTCTTTAAAGTCACTTTAAGCACCTTCTAAACCTCATTTTGCATCGTCTCATTCTCTTTAAAGTCACCTTAAGCACCTTCTAAACACCATTCTGCATCGTCTCATTCTCTTTAAAGTCACTTTAAGCACCTTCTAAACCTCATTTTGCATCGTCTCATTCTCTTTAAAGTCACCTTAAGCACCTTCTAAACACCATTTTGCATCGTCTCATTCTCTTTAAAGTCACTTTAAGCACCTTCTAAACCTCATTTTGCATCGTCTCATTCTCTTTAAAGTCACTTTAAGCACCTTCTAAACCTCATTTTGCATCGTCTCATTCTCTTTAAAGTCACCTTAAGCACCTTATAAACCTCATTTTGCATCGTCTCATTCTCTTTAAAGTCACTTTAAGCACCTTCTAAACACCATTTTGCATCGTCTCATTCTCTTTAAAGTCACCTTAAGCACCTTCTAAACACCATTTTGCATCGTCTCATTCTCTTTAAAGTCACTTTAAGCACCTTCTAAACACCATTTTGCATCGTCTCATTCTCTTTAAAGTCACTTTAAGCACCTTCTAAACCTCATTTTGCATCGTCTCATTCTCTTTAAAGTCACCTTAAGCACCTTCTAAACACCATTTTGCATCGTCTCATTCTCTTTAAAGTCACTTTAAGCACCTTCTAAACCTCATTTTGCATCGTCTCATTCTCTTTAAAGTCACCTTAAGCACCTTCTAAACACCATTTTGCATCGTCTCATTCTCTTTAAAGTCACTTTAAGCACCTTCTAAACCTCATTTTGCATCGTCTCATTCTCTTTAAAGTCACTTTAAGCACCTTCTAAACCTCATTTTGCATCGTCTCATTCTCTTTAAAGTCACTTTAAGCACCTTCTAAACACCATTTTGCATCGTCTCATTCTCTTTAAAGTCACTTTAAGCACCTTCTGAACACCATTTTGCATCGTCTCATTCTCTTTAAAGTCACATTAAGCACCTTCTAAACACCATTTTGCATCGTCTCATTCTCTTTAAAGTCACTTAAAGCACATTCTTAACCTCATTTTGCATCGTCTCATTCTCTTTAAAGTCACTTTAAGCACCTTCTAAACCTCATTTTGCATCGTCTCATTCTCTTTAAAGTCACTTTAAGCACCTTCTAAACACCATTTTGCATCGTCTCATTCTCTTTAAAGTCACTTAAAGCACCTTCTTAACCTCATTTTGCATCGTCTCATTCTCTTTAAAGTCACTTTAAGCACCTTCTAAACCTCATTTTGCATCGTCTCATTCTCTTTAAAGTCACTTTAAGCACCTTCTAAACACCATTTTGCATCGTCTCATTCTCTTTAAAGTCACTTAAAGCACCTTCTTAACCTCATTTTGCATCGTCTCATTCTCTTTAAAGTCACTTTAAGCACCTTCTAAACCTCATTTTGCATCGTCTCATTCTCTTTAAAGTCACTTTAAGCACCTTCTAAACACCATTTTGCATCGTCTCATTCTCTTTAAAGTCACTTAAAGCACCTTCTTAACCTCATTTTGCATCGTCTCATTCTCTTTAAAGTCACTTTAAGCACCTTCTAAACACCATTTTGCATCGTCTCATTCTCTTTAAAGTCACTTTAAGCACCTTCTAAACCTCATTTTGCATCGTCTCATTCTCTTTAAAGTCACTTTAAGCACCTATCAAACACCATTTTGCATCGTCTCATTCTCTTTAAAGTCACTTTAAGCACCTTCTAAACCTCATTTTGCATCGTCTCATTCTCTTTAAAGTCACTTTAAGCACCTTCTAAACACCATTTTGCATCGTCTCATTCTCTTTAAAGTCACTTTAAGCACCTTCTAAACACCATTTTGCATCGTCTCATTCTCTTTAAAGTCACTTTAAGCACCTTCTAAACACCATTTTGCATCGTCTCATTCTCTTTAAAGTCACTTAAAGAACATTCTTAACCTCATTTTGCATCGTCTCATTCTCTTTAAAGTCACTTTAAGCACCCTCTAAACCTCATTTTGCATCGTCTCATTCTCTTTAAAGTCACTTTAAGCACCTTCTAAACACCATTTTGCATCGTCTCATTCTCTTTAAAGTCACTTTAAGCACCTTCTAAACCTCGTTTTGCATCGTCTCATTCTCTTTAAAGTCACTTTAAGCACCTTTTAAACCTCGTTTTGCATCGTCTCATTCTCTTTAAAGTCACTTTAAGCACCTTCTAAACACCATTTTGCTTCGTCTCATTCTCTTTAAAGTCACTTTAAGCACCTTCTAAACACCATTTTGCATCGTCTCATTCTCTTTAAAGTCACTTTAAGCACCTTCTAAACACCATTTTGCATCGTCTCATTCTCTTTAAAGTCACTTTAAGCACCTTCTAAACCTCATTTTGCATCGTCTCATTCTCTTTAAAGTCACTTTAAGCACCTTCTAAACACCATTTTGCATCGTCTCATTCTCTTTAAAGTCACTTTAAGCACCTTCTGAACACCATTTTGCATCGTCTCATTCTCTTTAAAGTCACATTAAGCACCTTCTAAACACCATTTTGCATCGTCTCATTCTCTTTAAAGTCACTTAAAGCACATTCTTAACCTCATTTTGCATCGTCTCATTCTCTTTAAAGTCACTTTAAGCACCCTCTAAACCTCATTTTGCATCGTCTCATTCTTTTTAAAGTCACTTTAAGCACCTTCTAAACACCATTTTGCATCGTCTCATTCTCTTTAAAGTCACTTTAAGCACCTTCTAAACCTCGTTTTGCAACACCATTTTGCATCGTCTCATTCTCTTTAAAGTCACTTTAAGCACCTTCTAAACACCATTTTGCATCGTCTCATTCTCTTTAAAGTCACTTAAAGCACATTCTTAACCTCATTTTGCATCGTCTCATTCTCTTTAAAGTCACTTTAAGCACCCTCTAAACCTCATTTTGCATCGTCTCATTCTCTTTAAAGTCACTTTAAGCACCTTCTAAACACCATTTTGCATCGTCTCATTCTCTTTAAAGTCACTTTAAGCACCTTCTAAACCTCGTTTTGCATCGTCTCATTCTCTTTAAAGTCACTTTAAGCACCTTTTAAACCTCGTTTTGCATCGTCTCATTCTCTTTAAAGTCACTTTAAGCACCTTCTAAACACCATTTTGCATCGTCTCATTCTCTTTAAAGTCACTTTAAGCACCTTCTAAACACCATTTTGCATCGTCTCATTCTCTTTAAAGTCACTTTAAGCACCTTCTAAACCTCATTTTGCATCGTCTCATTCTCTTTAAAGTCACTTTAAGCACCTTCTTAACCTCATTTTGCATCGTCTCATTCTCTTTAAAGTCACTTTAAGCACCTTCTAAACCTCATTTTGCATCGTCTCATTCTCTTTAAAGTCACTTTAAGCACCTTCTAAACACCATTTTGCATCGTCTCATTCTCTTTAAAGTCACTTTAAGCACCTTCTAAACACCATTTTGCATCGTCTCATTCTCTTTAAAGTCACTTTAAGCACCTTCCAAACACCATTTTGCATCGTCTCATTCTCTTTAAAGTCACTTTAAGCACCTTCTAAACACCATTTTGCATCGTCTCATTCTCTTTAAAGTCACTTTAAGCACCTTCTAAACACCATTTTGCATCGTCTCATTCACTTTAAAGTCACTTTAAGCACCTTCTAAACACCATTTTGCATCGTCTCATTCTCTTTAAAGTCACTTTAAGCACCTTCTAAACACCATTTTGCATCGTCTCATTCTCTTTAAAGTCACTTTAAGCACCTTTAAAACCTCATTTTGCATCGTCTCATTCTCTTTAAAGTCACTTTAAGCACCTTCTTAACCTCATTTTGCATCGTCTCATTCTCTTTAAAGTCACTTTAAGCACCTTCTAAACACCATTTTGCATCGTCTCATTCTCTTTAAAGTCACTTTAAGCACCTTCTAAACCTCATTTTGCATCGTCTCATTCTCTTTAAAGTCACTTAAAGCACCTTCTAAACCTCATTTTGCATCGTCTCATTCTCTTTAAAGTCACTTTAAGCACTTTCATAACCTCATTTTGCATCGTCTCATTCTCTTTAAAGTCACTTTAAGCACCTTCTAAACCTCATTTTGCATCGTCTCATTCTCTTTAAAGTCACTTTAAGCACCTTCTTAACCTCATTTTGCATCGTCTCATTCTCTTTAAAGTCACTTTAAGCACCTTCTTAACCTCATTTTGCATCGTCTCATTCTCTTTAAAGTCACTTTAAGCATCTTCTAAACCTCATTTTGCATCGTCTCATTCTCTTTAAAGTCACTTTAAGCACCTTCTAAACCTCATTTTGCATCGTCTCATTCTCTTTAAAGTCACTTTAAGCACCTTCTTAACCTCATTTTGCATCGTCTCATTCTCTTTAAAGTCACTTTAAGCACCTTCCAAACACCATTTTGCATCGTCTCATTCTCTTTAAAGTCACTTTAAGCACCTTCTAAACACCATTTTGCATCGTCTTATTCTCTTTAAAGTCACTTTAAGCACCTTCTAAACACCATTTTGCATCGTCTCATTCTCTTTAAAGTCACTTTAAGCAAATTCTAAACCTCATTTTGCATCGTCTCATTCTCTTTAAAGTCACTTTAAGCACCTTCTAAACACCATTTTGCATCGTCTCATTCTCTTTAAAGTCACTTTAAGCACCTTCTAAACCTCATTTTGCATCGTCTCATTCTCTTTAAAGTCACTTTAAGCATCTTCTTAACCTCATTTTGCATCGTCTCATTCTCTTTAAAGTCACTTTAAGCACCTTCTAAACACCATTTTGCATCGTCTCATTCTCTTTAAAGTCACTTTAAGCACCTTCTAAACCTCATTTTGCATCGTCTCATTCTCTTTAAAGTCACTTTAAGCACCTTCTAAACACCATTCTGCATCGTCTCATTCTCTTTAAAGTCACTTTAAGCACCTTCTAAACACCATTTTGCATCGTCTCATTCTCTTTAAAGTCTCCTTAAGCACCTTCTAAACAACATTTTGCATCGTCTCATTCTCTTTAAAGTCACTTAAAGCACCTTCTTAACCTCATTTTGCATCGTCTCATTCTCTTTAAAGTCACTTTAAGCACCTTCTAAACCTCATTTTGCATCGTCTCATTCTCTTTAAAGTCACTTTAAGCACCTTCTAAACCTCATTTTGCATCGTCTCATTCTCTTTAAAGTCACTTTAAGCACCTTCTAAACCTCATTTTGCATCGTCTCATTCTCTTTAAAGTCACTTAAAGCACCTTCTTAACCTCATTTTGCATCGTCTCATTCTCTTTAAAGTCACTTTAAGCACCTTCTAAACACCATTTTGCATCGTCTCATTCTCTTTAAAGTCTCTTTAAGCACCTTCTAAACAACATTTTGCATCGTCTCATTCTCTTTAAAGTCACTTAAAGCACCTTCTTAACCTCATTTTGCATCGTCTCATTCTCTTTAAAGTCACTTTAAGCACCTTCTAAACCTCATTTTGCATCGTCTCATTCTCTTTAAAGTCACTTTAAGCACCTTCTAAACACCATTTTGCATCGTCTCATTCTCTTTAAAGTCACTTTAAGCACCTTCTAAACCTCATTTTGCATCGTCTCATTCCCTTTAAAGTCACTTTACGCACCTTCTAAACACCATTTTGCTTCGTCTCATTCTCTTTAAAGTCACTTTAAGCACCTTCTAAACACCATTTTGCGTCGTCTCATTCTCTTTAAAGTCACTTTAAGCACCTTCTAAACACCATTTTGCATCGTCTCATTCTCTTTAAAGTCACTTTAAGCACCTTCTAAACCTCATTTTGCATCGTCTCATTCTCTTTAAAGTCACTTTAAGCACCTTCTAAACCTCATTTTGCATCGTCTCATTCTCTTTAAAGTCACTTTAAGCACCTTCTAAACACCATTTTGCATCGTCTCATTCTCTTTAAAGTCACTTTAAGCACCTTCTAAACACCATTTTGCATCGTCTCATTCTCTTTAAAGTCACTTTAAGCACCTTCTAAACACCATTTTGCATCGTCTCATTCTCTTTAAAGTCACTTAAAGCACCTTCTTAACCTCATTTTGCATCGTCTCATTCTCTTTAAAGTCACTTTAAGCACCTTCTAAACACCATTTTGCATCGTCTCATTCTCTTTAAAGTCACTTTAAGCACCTTCTAAACCTCATTTTGCATCGTCTCATTCTCTTTAAAGTCACTTTAAGCACCTTCTAAACCTCATTTTGCATCGTCTCATTCTCTTTAAAGTCACTTTAAGCACCTTCTAAACACCATTTTGCATCGTCTCATTCTCTTTAAAGTCACTTTAAGCACCTTCTATACACCATTTTGCATCGTCGCATTCTCTTTAAAGTCACTTTAAGCACCTTCTAAACACCATTTTGCATCGTCTCATTCTCTTTAAAGTCACTTTAAGCACCTTCTAAACACCATTTTGCATCGTCTCATTCTCTTTAAAGTCACTTTAAGCACCTTCTAAACACCATTTTGCATCGTCTCATTCTCTTTAAAGTCACTTTAAGCACCTTCTAAACACCATTTTGCATCGTCTCATTCTCTTTAAAGTCACTTTAAGCACCTTCTAAACACCATTTTGCATCGTCTCATTCTCTTTAAAGTCACTTTAAGCACCTTCTAAACCTCATTTTGCATCGTCTCATTCTCTTTAAAGTCACTTTAAGCACCTTCTAAACACCATTTTGCATAGTCTCATTCTCTTTAAAGTCACCTTAAGCACCTTCTAAACACCATTTTGCATCGTCTCATTCTCTTTAAAGTCACTTTAAGCACCTTCTAAACCTCATTTTGCATCGTCTCATTCTCTTTAAAGTCACCTTAAGCACCTTCTAAACCTCATTTTGCATCGTCTCATTCTCTTTAAAGTCACTTTAAGCACCTTCTAAACCTCATTTTGCATCGTCTCATTCTCTTTAAAGTCACTTTAAGCACCTTCTAAACACCATTTTGCATCGTCTCATTCTCTTTAAAGTCACTTTAAGCACCTTCTAAACCTCATTTTGCATCGTCTCATTCTCTTTAAAGTCACTTTAAGCACCTTCTAAACCTCATTTTGCATCGTCTCATTCTCTTTAAAGTCACTTTAAGCACCTTCTAAACACCATTTTGCATCGTCTCATTCTCTTTAAAGTCACTTTAAGCACCTTCTAAACCTCATTTTGCATCGTCTCATTCTCTTTAAAGTCACCTTAAGCACCTTCTAAACACCATTTTGCATCGTCTCATTCTCTTTAAAGTCACTTTAAGCACCTTCTAAACCTCATTTTGCATCGTCTCATTCTCTTTAAAGTCACCTTAAGCACCTTCTAAACACCATTTTGCATCGTCTCATTCTCTTTAAAGTCACTTTAAGCACCTTCTAAACCTCATTTTGCATCGTCTCATTCTCTTTAAAGTCACTTTAAGCACCTTCTTAACCTCATTTTGCATCGTCTCATTCTCTTTAAAGTCACCTTAAGCACCTTATAAACCTCATTTTGCATCGTCTCATTCTCTTTAAAGTCACTTTAAGCACCTTCTAAACACCATTTTGCATCGTCTCATTCTCTTTAAAGTCACCTTAAGCACCTTCTAAACACCATTTTGCATCGTCTCATTCTCTTTAAAGTCACTTTAAGCACCTTCTAAACACCATTTTGCATCGTCTCATTCTCTTTAAAGTCACTTTAAGCACCTTCTAAACCTCATTTTGCATCGTCTCATTCTCTTTAAAGTCACCTTAAGCACCTTCTAAACACCATTTTGCATCGTCTCATTCTCTTTAAAGTCACTTTAAGCACCTTCTAAACCTCATTTTGCATCGTCTCATTCTCTTTAAAGTCACCTTAAGCACCTTCTAAACACCATTTTGCATCGTCTCATTCTCTTTAAAGTCACTTTAAGCACCTTCTAAACCTCATTTTGCATCGTCTCATTCTCTTTAAAGTCACTTTAAGCACCTTCTAAACCTCATTTTGCATCGTCTCATTCTCTTTAAAGTCACCTTAAGCACCTTCTAAACCTCATTTTGCATCGTCTCATTCTCTTTAAAGTCACTTTAAGCACCTTCTAAACACCATTTTGCATCGTCTCATTCTCTTTAAAGTCACTTTAAGCACCTTCTAAACCTCATTTTGCATCGTCTCATTCTCTTTAAAGTCACTTTAAGCACCTTCTAAACCTCATTTTGCATCGTCTCATTCTCTTTAAAGTCACTTTAAGCACCTTCTAAACCTCATTTTGCATCGTCTCATTCTCTTTAAAGTCACTTTAAGCACCTTCTAAACACCATTTTGCATCGTCTCATTCTCTTTAAAGTCACCTTAAGCACCTTCTAAACACCATTTTGCATCGTCTCATTCTCTTTAAAGTCACCTTAAGCACCTTCTAAACACCATTTTGCATCGTCTCATTCTCTTTAAAGTCACCTTAAGCACCTTCTAAACCTCATTTTGCATCGTCTCATTCTCTTTAAAGTCACCTTAAGCACCTTCTAAACACCATTTTGCATCGTCTCATTCTCTTTAAAGTCACTTTAAGCACCTTCTAAACCTCATTTTGCATCGTCTCATTCTCTTTAAAGTCACTTTAAGCACCTTCTAAACCTCATTTTGCATCGTCTCATTCTCTTTAAAGTCACTTTAAGCACCTTCTAAACACCATTTTGCATCGTCTCATTCTCTTTAAAGTCACTTTAAGCACCTTCTAAACCTCATTTTGCATCGTCTCATTCTCTTTAAAGTCACTTTAAGCACCTTCTAAACACCATTTTGCATCGTCTCATTCTCTTTAAAGTCACCTTAAGCACCTTCTAAACCTCATTTTGCATCGTCTCATTCTCTTTAAAGTCACCTTAAGCACCTTCTAAACACCATTTTGCATCGTCTCATTCTCTTTAAAGTCACTTTAAGCACCTTCTAAACCTCATTTTGCATCGTCTCATTCTCTTTAAAGTCACCTTAAGCACCTTCTAAACACCATTTTGCATCGTCTCATTCTCTTTAAAGTCACTTTAAGCACCTTCTAAACACCATTTTGCATCGTCTCATTCTCTTTAAAGTCACTTTAAGCACCTTCTAAACACCATTTTGCATCGTCTCATTCTCTTTAAAGTCACTTTAAGCACCTTCTAAACACCATTTTGCATCGTCTCATTCTCTTTAAAGTCACTTTAAGCACCTTCTAAACACCACTTTGCATCGTCTCATTCTCTTTAAAGTCACTTTAAGCACCTTCTAAACCTCATTTTGCATCGTCTCATTCTCTTTAAAGTCACTTTAAGCACCTTCTAAACCTCATTTTGCATCGTCTCATTCTCTTTAAAGTCACCTTAAGCACCTTCTAAACACCATTTTGCATCGTCTCATTCTCTTTAAAGTCACTTTAAGCACCTTCTAAACCTCATTTTGCATCGTCTCATTCTCTTTAAAGTCACTTTAAGCACCTTCTAAACCTCATTTTGCATCGTCTCATTCTCTTTAAAGTCACCTTAAGCACCTTCTAAACCTCATTTTGCATCGTCTCATTCTCTTTAAAGTCACTTTAAGCACCTTCTAAACCTCATTTTGCATCGTCTCATTCTCTTTAAAGTCACCTTAAGCACCTTCTAAACCTCATTTTGCATCGTCTCATTCTCTTTAAAGTCACTTTAAGCACCTTCTAAACACCATTTTGCATCGTCTCATTCTCTTTAAAGTCACTTTAAGCACCTTCTAAACCTCATTTTGCATCGTCTCATTCTCTTTAAAGTCACTTTAAGCACCTTCTAAACACCATTTTGCATCGTCTCATTCTCTTTAAAGTCACTTTAAGCACCTTCTAAACCTCATTTTGCATCGTCTCATTCTCTTTAAAGTCACCTTAAGCACCTTCTAAACACCATTTTGCATCGTCTCATTCTCTTTAAAGTCACTTTAAGCACCTTCTAAACCTCATTTTGCATCGTCTCATTCTCTTTAAAGTCACCTTAAGCACCTTCTAAACACCATTTTGCATCGTCTCATTCTCTTTAAAGTCACTTTAAGCACCTTCTAAACACCATTTTGCATCGTCTCATTCTCTTTAAAGTCACTTTAAGCACCTTCTAAACACCATTTTGCATCGTCTCATTCTCTTTAAAGTCACTTTAAGCACCTTCTAAACACCATTTTGCATCGTCTCATTCTCTTTAAAGTCACTTTAAGCACCTTCTAAACCTCATTTTGCATCGTCTCATTCTCTTTAAAGTCACTTTAAGCACCTTCTAAACCTCATTTTGCATCGTCTCATTCTCTTTAAAGTCACTTTAAGCACCTTCTAAACCTCATTTTGCATCGTCTCATTCTCTTTAAAGTCACTTTAAGCACCTTCTAAACACCATTTTGCATCGTCTCATTCTCTTTAAAGTCACTTTAAGCACCTTCTAAACCTCATTTTGCATCGTCTCATTCTCTTTAAAGTCACCTTAAGCACCTTCTAAACACCATTTTGCATCGTCTCATTCTCTTTAAAGTCACTTTAAGCACCTTCTAAACCTCATTTTGCATCGTCTCATTCTCTTTAAAGTCACCTTAAGCACCTTCTAAACCTCATTTTGCATCGTCTCATTCTCTTTAAAGTCACTTTAAGCACCTTCTAAACCTCATTTTGCATCGTCTCATTCTCTTTAAAGTCACTTTAAGCACCTTCTTAACCTCATTTTGCATCGACTCATTCTCTTTAAAGTCACTTTAAGCACCTTCTAAACCTCATTTTGCATCGTCTCATTCTCTTTAAAGTCACCTTAAGCACCTTCTAAACACCATTTTGCATCGTCTCATTCTCTTTAAAGTCACTTTAAGCACCTTCTAAACCTCATTTTGCATCGTCTCATTCTCTTTAAAGTCACCTTAAGCACCTTCTAAACACCATTTTGCATCGTCTCATTCTCTTTAAAGTCACTTTAAGCACCTTCTAAACACCATTTTGCATCGTCTCATTCTCTTTAAAGTCACTTTAAGCACCTTCTAAACCTCATTTTGCATCGTCTCATTCTCTTTAAAGTCACCTTAAGCACCTTCTAAACACCATTTTGCATCGTCTCATTCTCTTTAAAGTCACTTTAAGCACCTTCTAAACCTCATTTTGCATCGTCTCATTCTCTTTAAAGTCACTTTAAGCACCTTCTAAACACCATTTTGCATCGTCTCATTCTCTTTAAAGTCACTTTAAGCACCTTCTAAACCTCATTTTGCATCGTCTCATTCTCTTTAAAGTCACTTTAAGCACCTTCTAAACCTCATTTTGCATCGTCTCATTCTCTTTAAAGTCACCTTAAGCACCTTCTAAACCTCATTTTGCATCGTCTCATTCTCTTTAAAGTCACTTTAAGCACCTTCTAAATACCATTTTGCATCGTCTCATTCTTTTTAAAGTCACTTTAAGCACCTTCTAAACACCATTTTGCATCGTCTCATTCTCTTTAACGTCACTTTAAGCACCTTCTAAACCTCATTTTGCATCGTCTCATTCTCTTTAAATTCACCTTAAGCACCTTCTAAACACCATTTTGCATCGTCTCATTCTCTTTAAAGTCACTTTAAGCACCTTCTAAACCTCATTTTGCATCGTCTCATTCTCTTTAAAGTCACTTTAAGCACCTTCTAAACCTCATTTTGCATCGTCTCATTCTCTTTAAAGTCACCTTAAGCACCTTCTAAACACCATTTTGCATCGTCTCATTCTCTTTAAAGTCACCTTAAGCACCTTCTAAACCTCATTTTGCATCGTCTCATTCTCTTTAAAGTCACTTTAAGCACCTTCTAAACACCATTTTGCATCGTCTCATTCTCTTTAAAGTCACTTTAAGCACCTTCTAAACCTCATTTTGCATCGTCTCATTCTCTTTAAAGTCACTTTAAGCACCTTCTAAACACCATTTTGCATCGTCTCATTCTCTTTAAAGTCACCTTAAGCACCTTCTAAACACCATTTTGCATCGTCTCATTCTCTTTAAAGTCACCTTAAGCACCTTCTAAACACCATTTTGCATCGTCTCATTCTCTTTAAAGTCACCTTAAGCACCTTCTAAACCTCATTTTGCATCGTCTCATTCTCTTTAAAGTCACCTTAAGCACCTTCTAAACACCATTTTGCATCGTCTCATTCTCTTTAAAGTCACTTTAAGCACCTTCTAAACCTCATTTTGCATCGTCTCATTCTCTTTAAAGTCACTTTAAGCACCTTCTAAACCTCATTTTGCATCGTCTCATTCTCTTTAAAGTCACTTTAAGCACCTTCTAAACACCAT
The DNA here is from genome assembly GCF_943734705.1 of Anopheles coustani. Taxonomy (NCBI): domain Eukaryota; kingdom Metazoa; phylum Arthropoda; class Insecta; order Diptera; family Culicidae; genus Anopheles; species Anopheles coustani. The sequence continues at coordinate 54,906 of NW_026525234.1, forward strand.
TTTGCATCGTCTCATTCTCTTTAAAGTCACTTTAAGCACCTTCTAAACACCATTTTGCATCGTCTCATTCTCTTTAAAGTCACTTTAAGCACCTTATAAACCTCATTTTGCATCGTCTCATTCTCTTTAAAGTCACTTTAAGCACCTTCTAAACACCATTTTGCATCGTCTCATTCTCTTTAAAGTCACCTTAAGCACCTTCTAAAGACCATTTTGCATCGTCTCATTCTCTTTAAAGTCACTTTAAGCACCTTCTAAACACCATTTTGCATCGTCTCATTCTCTTTAAAGTCACTTTAAGCACCTTCTAAACCTCATTTTGCATCGTCTCATTCTCTTTAAAGTCACCTTAAGCACCTTCTAAACACCATTTTGCATCGTCTCATTCTCTTTAAAGTGACTTTAAACACCTTCTAAACCTCATTTTGCATCGTCTCATTCTCTTTAAAGTCACTTTAAGCACCTTCTAAAGACCATTTTGCATCGTCTCATTCTCTTTAAAGTCACTTTAAGCACCTTCTAAACACCATTTTGCATCGTCTCATTCTCTTTAAAGTCACTTTAAGCACCTTCTAAACCTCATTTTGCATCGTCTCATTCTCTTTAAAGTCACCTTAAGCACCTTCTAAACACCATTTTGCATCGTCTCATTCTCTTTAAAGTCACTTTAAGCACCTTCTAAACCTCATTTTGCATCGTCTCATTCTCTTTAAAGTCACTTTAAGCACCTTCTAAACCTCATTTTGCATCGTCTCATTCTCTTTAAAGTCACTTTAAGCACCTTCTAAACACCATTTTGCATCGTCTCATTCTCTTTAAAGTCACTTTAAGCACCTTCTAAACCTCATTTTGCATCGTCTCATTCTCTTTAAAGTCACCTTAAGCACCTTCTAAACACCATTTTGCATCGTCTCATTCTCTTTAAAGTCACTTTAAGCACCTTCTAAACACCATTTTGCATCGTCTCATTCTCTTTAAAGTCACTTTAAGCACCTTCTAAACACCATTTTGCATCGTCTCATTCTCTTTAAAGTCACTTTAAGCACCTTCTAAACCTCATTTTGCATCGTCTCATTCTCTTTAAAGTCACTTTAAGCACCTTCTAAACACCATTTTGCATCGTCTCATTCTCTTTAAAGTCACCTTAAGCACCTTCTAAACACCATTTTGCATCGTCTCATTCTCTTTAAAGTCACCTTAAGCACCTTCTAAACACCATTTTGCATCGTCTCATTCTCTTTAAAGTCACCTTAAGCACCTTCTAAACCTCATTTTGCATCGTCTCATTCTCTTTAAAGTCACCTTAAGCACCTTCTAAACACCATTTTGCATCGTCTCATTCTCTTTAAAGTCACTTTAAGCACCTTCTAAACCTCATTTTGCATCGTCTCATTCTCTTTAAAGTCACTTTAAGCACCTTCTAAACCTCATTTTGCATCGTCTCATTCTCTTTAAAGTCACTTTAAGCACCTTCTAAACACCATTTTGCATCGTCTCATTCTCTTTAAAGTCACTTTAAGCACCTTCTAAACACCATTTTGCATCGTCTCATTCTCTTTAAAGTCACTTTAAGCACCTTCTAAACACCATTTTGCATCGTCTCATTCTCTTTACAGTCACTTTAAGCACCTTCTAAAGACCATTTTGCATCGTCTCATTCTCTTTAAAGTCACTTTAAGCACCTTCTAAACCTCATTTTGCATCGTCTCATTCTCTTTAAAGTCACTTTAAGCACCTTCTAAACACCATTTTGCATCGTCTCATTCTCTTTAAAGTCACTTTAAGCACCTTCTAAACCTCATTTTGCATCGTCTCATTCTCTTTAAAGTCACTTTAAGCACCTTCTAAACACCATTTTGCATCGTCTCATTCTCTTTAAAGTCACTTTAAGCACCTTCTAAACCTCATTTTGCATCGTCTCATTCTCTTTAAAGTCACTTTAAGCACCTTCTAAACCTCATTTTGCATCGTCTCATTCTCTTTAAAGTCACCTTAAGCACCTTCTAAACACCATTTTGCATCGTCTCATTTTCTTTAAAGTCACTTTAAGCACCTTCTAAACCTCATTTTGCATCGTCTCATTCTCTTTAAAGTCACCTTAAGCACCTTCTAAACACCATTTTGCATCGTCTCATTCTCTTTAAAGTCACTTTAAGCACCTTCTAAACACCATTTTGCATCGTCTCATTCTCTTTAAAGTCACCTTAAGCACCTTCTAAACCTCATTTTGCATCGTCTCATTCTCTTTAAAGTCACCTTAAGCACCTTCTAAACACCATTTTGCATCGTCTCATTCTCTTTAAAGTCACTTTAAGCACCTTCTAAACACCATTTTGCATCGTCTCATTCTCTTTAAAGTCACTTTAAGCACCTTCTAAACACCATTTTGCATCGTCTCATTCTCTTTAAAGTCACTTTAAGCACCTTCTAAACCTCATTTTGCATCGTCTCATTCTCTTTAAAGTCACCTTAAGCACCTTCTAAACACCATTTTGCATCGTCTCATTCTCTTTAAAGTCACTTTAAGCACCTTCTAAACCTCATTTTGCATCGTCTCATTCTCTTTAAAGTCACTTTAAGCACCTTCTAAACCTCATTTTGCATCGTCTCATTCTCTTTAAAGTCACTTTAAGCACCTTCTAAACCTCATTTTGCATCGTCTCATTCTCTTTAAAGTCACCTTAAGCACCTTCTAAACACCATTTTGCATCGTCTCATTCTCTTTAAAGTCACTTTAAGCACCTTCTAAACCTCATTTTGCATCGTCTCATTCTCTTTAAAGTCACCTTAAGCACCTTCTAAACACCATTTTGCATCGTCTCATTCTCTTTAAAGTCACTTTAAGCACCTTCTAAACACCATTTTGCATCGTCTCATTCTCTTTAAAGTCACTTTAAGCACCTTCTAAACCTCATTTTGCATCGTCTCATTCTCTTTAAAGTCACCTTAAGCACCTTCTAAACACCATTTTGCATCGTCTCATTCTCTTTAAAGTCACTTTAAGCACCTTCTAAACCTCATTTTGCATCGTCTCATTCTCTTTAAAGTCACTTTAAGCACCTTCTAAACACCATTTTGCATCGTCTCATTCTCTTTAAAGTCACTTTAAGCACCTTCTAAACCTCATTTTGCATCGTCTCATTCTCTTTAAAGTCACTTTAAGCACCTTCTAAACCTCATTTTGCATCGTCTCATTCTCTTTAAAGTCACCTTAAGCACCTTCTAAACCTCATTTTGCATCGTCTCATTCTCTTTAAAGTCACCTTAAGCACCTTCTAAACACCATTTTGCATCGTCTCATTCTCTTTAAAGTCACTTTAAGCACCTTCTAAACACCATTTTGCATCGTCTCATTCTCTTTAAAGTCACTTTAAGCACCTTCTAAACCTCATTTTGCATCGTCTCATTCTCTTTGAAGTCACTTTAAGCACCTTCTAAACACCATTTTGCATCGTCTCATTCTCTTTAAAGTCACTTTAAGCACCTTCTAAACACCATTTTGCATCGTCTCATTCTCTTTAAAGTCACCTTAAGCACCTTCTAAACACCATTTTGCATCGTCTCATTCTCTTTAAAGTCACTTTAAGCACCTTCTAAACACCATTTTGCATCGTCTCATTCTCTTTAAAGTCACTTTAAGCACCTTCTAAACACCATTTTGCATCGTCTCATTCTCTTTAAAGTCACTTTAAGCACATTCTAAACCTCATTTTGCATCGTCTCATTCTCTTTAAAGTCACCTTAAGCACCTTCTAAACACCATTTTGCATCGTCTCATTCTCTTTAAAGTCACTTTAAGCACCTTCTAAACCTCATTTTGCATCGTCTCATTCTCTTTAAAGTCACTTTAAGCACCTTCTAAACCTCATTTTGCCTCGTCTCATTCTCTCTAAAGTCACCTTAAGCACCTTCTAAACACCATTTTGCATCGTCTCATTCTCTTTAAAGTCACTTTAAGCACCTTCTAAACACCATTTTGCATCGTCTCATTCTCTTTAAAGTCACTTTAAGCACCTTCTAAACACCATTTTGCATCGTCTCATTCTCTTTAAAGTCACTTTAAGCACCTTCTAAACCTCATTTTGCATCGTCTCATTCTCTTTAAAGTCACTTTAAGCACCTTCTAAACACCATTTTGCATCGTCTCATTCTCTTTAAAGTCACCTTAAGCACCTTCTAAACACCATTTTGCATCGTCTCATTCTCTTTAAAGTCACCTTAAGCACCTTCTAAACACCATTTTGCATCGTCTCATTCTCTTTAAAGTCACCTTAAGCACCTTCTAAACCTCATTTCGCATCGTCTCATTCTCTTTAAAGTCACCTTAAGCACCTTCTAAACACCATTTTGCATCGTCTCATTCTCTTTAAAGTCACTTTAAGCACCTTCTAAACCTCATTTTGCATCGTCTCATTCTCTTTAAAGTCACTTTAAGCACCTTCTAAACCTCATTTTGCATCGTCTCATTCTCTTTAAAGTCACTTTAAGCACCTTCTAAACACCATTTTGCATCGTCTCATTCTCTTTAAAGTCACTTTAAGCACCTTCTAAACACCATTTTGCATCGTCTCATTCTCTTTAAAGTCACTTTAAGCACCTTCTAAACCTCATTTTGCATCGTCTCATTCTCTTTAAAGTCACTTTAAGCACCTTCTAAACACCATTTTGCATCGTCTCATTCTCTTTAAAGTCACCTTAAGCACCTTCTAAAGACCATTTTGCATCGTCTCATTCTCTTTAAAGTCACTTTAAGCACCTTCTAAACACCATTTTGCATCGTCTCATTCTCTTTAAAGTCACTTTAAGCACCTTCTAAACCTCATTTTGCATCGTCTCATTCTCTTTAAAGTCACCTTAAGCACCTTCTAAACACCATTTTGCATCGTCTCATTCTCTTTAAAGTCACTTTAAGCACCTTCTAAACCTCATTTTGCATCGTCTCATTCTCTTTAAAGTCACTTTAAGCACCTTCTAAACACCATTTTGCATCGTCTCATTCTCTTTAAAGTCACTTTAAGCACCTTCTAAACACCATTTTGCATCGTCTCATTCTCTTTAAAGTCACCTTAAGCACCTTCTAAACACCATTTTGCATCGTCTCATTCTCTTTAAAGTCACCTTAAGCACCTTCTAAACACCATTTTGCATCGTCTCATTCTCTTTAAAGTCACCTTAAGCACCTTCTAAACCTCATTTTGCATCGTCTCATTCTCTTTAAAGTCACCTTAAGCACCTTCTAAACACCATTTTGCATCGTCTCATTCTCTTTAAAGTCACTTTAAGCACCTTCTAAACACCATTTTGCATCGTCTCATTCTCTTTAAAGTCACTTTAAGCACCTTCTAAACCTCATTTTGCATCGTCTCATTCTCTTTAAAGTCACTTTAAGCACCTTCTAAACACCATTTTGCATCGTCTCATTCTCTTTAAAGTCACTTTAAGCACCTTCTAAACACCATTTTGCATCGTCTCATTCTCTTTAAAGTCACTTTAAGCACCTTCTAAACACCATTTTGCATCGTCTCATTCTCTTTAAAGTCACTTTAAGCACCTTCTAAAGACCATTTTGCATCGTCTCATTCTCTTTAAAGTCACTTTAAGCACCTTCTAAACCTCATTTTGCATCGTCTCATTCTCTTTAAAGTCACTTTAAGCACCTTCTAAACACCATTTTACATCGTCTCATTCTCTTTAAAGTCACTTTAAGCACCTTCTAAACCTCATTTTGCATCGTCTCATTCTCTTTAAAGTCACTTTAAGCACCTTCTAAACCTCATTTTGCATCGTCTCATTCTCTTTAAAGTCACTTTAAGCACCTTCTAAACACCATTTTGCATCGTCTCATTCTCTTTAAAGTCACTTTAAGCACCTTCTAAACCTCATTTTGCATCGTCTCATTCTCTTTAAAGTCACCTTAAGCACCTTCTAAACACCATTTTGCATCGTCTCATTCTCTTTAAAGTCACTTTAAGCACCTTCTAAACCTCATTTTGCATCGTCTCATTCTCTTTAAAGTCACCTTAAGCACCTTCTAAACACCATTTTGCATCGTCTCATTCTCTTTAAAGTCACTTTAAGCACCTTCTAAACACCATTTTGCATCGTCTCATTCTCTTTAAAGTCACCTTAAGCACCTTCTAAACACCATTTTGCATCGTCTCATTCTCTTTAAAGTCACCTTAAGCACCTTCTAAACACCATTTTGCATCGTCTCATTCTCTTTAAAGTCACTTTAAGCACCTTCTAAACACCATTTTGCATCGTCTCATTGTCTTTAAAGTCACTTTAAGCACCTTCTAAAGACCATTTTGCATCGTCTCATTCTCTTTAAAGTCACTTTAAGCACCTTCTAAACACCATTTTGCATCGTCTCATTCTCTTTAAAGTCACTTTAAGCACCTTCTAAACCTCATTTTGCATCGTCTCATTCTCTTTAAAGTCACCTTAAGCACCTTCTAAACACCATTTTGCATCGTCTCATTCTCTTTAAAGTCACCTTAAGCACCTTCTAAACCTCATTTTGCATCGTCTCATTCTCTTTAAAGTCACTTTAAGCACCTTCTAAACCTCATTTTGCATCGTCTCATTCTCTTTAAAGTCACCTTAAGCACCTTCTAAACCTCATTTTGCATCGTCTCATTCTCTTTAAAGTCACTTTAAGCACCTTCTAAAGACCATTTTGCATCGTCTCATTCTCTTTAAAGTCACCTTAAGCACCTTCTAAACCTCATTTTGCATCGTCTCATTCTCTTTAAAGTCACTTTAAGCACCTTCTAAACACCATTTTGCATCGTCTCATTCTCTTTAAAGTCACTTTAAGCACCTTCTAAACCTCATTTTGCATCGTCTCATTCTCTTTAAAGTCACTTTAAGCACCTTCTAAACACCATTTTGCATCGTCTCATTCTCTTTAAAGTCACTTTAAGCACCTTCTAAACCTCATTTTGCATCGTCTCATTCTCTTTAACGTCACCTTAAGCACCTTCTAAACACCATTTTGCATCGTCTCATTCTCTTTAAAGTCACTTTAAGCACCTTCTAAACCTCATTTTGCATCGTCTCATTCTCTTTAAAGTCACCTTAAGCACCTTCTAAACACCATTTTGCATCGTCTCATTCTCTTTAAAGTCACTTTAAGCACCTTCTAAACCTCATTTTGCATCGTCTCATTCTCTTTAAAGTCACTTTAAGCACCTTCTAAACCTCATTTTGCATCGTCTCATTCTCTTTAAAGTCACTTTAAGCACCTTCTAAACACCATTTTGCATCGTCTCATTCTCTTTAAAGTCACCTTAAGCACCTTCTAAACACCATTTTGCATCGTCTCATTCTCTTTAAAGTCACTTTAAGCACCTTCTAAACACCATTTTGCATCGTCTCATTCTCTTTAAAGTCACCTTAAGCACCTTCTAAACACCATTTTGCATCGTCTCATTCTCTTTAAAGTCACTTTAAGCACCTTCTAAACCTCATTTTGCATCGTCTCATTCTCTTTAAAGTCACCTTAAGCACCTTCTAAACACCATTTTGCATCGTCTCATCCTTATACTTAAAATAGTTTTGAGCGTTACTTAGCGTTTTTTTCGTTTGACGCGTTTTTTCGACCATGCGTTTTTCGACCGTCGCGCCCGCCACAGCTAAAACCAAACATGCGATGGAAACACTCTCTCTCTCTCTGAATCGTTTTCAGCAGAACATCAAGAGCAAAATCACTACAGCATAACACAAAACCTCTGTGTCTAGGACGATAAAGTTTTCATCTTCACTTAAGCACAAGTTTTAATGTATTTTAGAAAAAACTTTTGTAAACAAAACCTCCTCACGCACGAATGAACAAGTTAGAACTGCATTGACAGCTTGCTTTGATTTCCTTTGTAAAGGTAGGGTAATGTAAGCCAGTTTCATGAAAGTGATATTTTGTCAAGACACTGACAGGGCCAAGGTATGTACATCGTTGCAAGGTAACCTAATTTTTAAATCAACATGTTTTGTTATCAAAACAGATAACGAATGATTTTATTGAACCTTTAGCGTTGAAAAAAACTTTTGCTCTATTTTTGTACATTGTTCATTGATCCTTTTATCATCGAAAAATAATAGATACGTCAGCTGTCCCAACCTAGGCTATTTGATCCAAATAACTATTTCAGGTAAAGCCCAAGGTATATATGTAGTGTTTCAAGGTAACTTTATTATAAAATCAATAGTTTTCGTGATTAATGTGTACCGAAAATGTCAGGATTTTTGGTGTTGCAAACTATAAACTGTAGAAGCATGGTTTTCATGGGCACTTTATGATAAAATCAGTAATTTGGTTATCCATTAGTGGGCCCAAGGTGTGTATACAGGTGTAAGGTATCTTTGTAAAAGTAAATTTTTTGTTTTCAAAAAGATAGGATGCGTTCCGTAAAACAATTGTTTATGCGAACAACAATCAGCAGAAACATGATCGCAATCATTTTTTCTTTCTATTTTATGTAAATATCTCTGGGCATCTGAAACTGATCTTGAGAAAACCCAAGGTGTACACACCATATCAAATAGAGGTAATGGAATATCATCATGGGTTTTCAATAAATGGAATGCATGAGCTATAAAGATTGTTAGGTACGAAGAGAGACAGCATTGCAAGGTGGCTTAATTTTTCGTCATAATTTTGACATCTTGATGCAACAGTTTTGACACCTTGAGGGGAGCTGGTGACAAGGTGTATATATTAGAAAGTGAAGTCGTCCAGCGTAAAATGACATTTCATTACGTGACGTAACACTGCTGTTGGTACTGTTGTGAGTTTTGAGGGAGTATTGGAGAAGGTTTGAGGTTATGACATATCGTTACTCAAATATGGCACACCTGCCAAAGCGATATAAAGTCACCTTCTATATTTATACACCTTGGGCTTGAGAGCCGAAAAAATGTGAAATAGAGTTAGAGTAAGAAGAAGCAAGTGGAAAAGGACGCCAGAGAGACTGGGCAAGCGGGAATGAGAAAGAGAGAGAGCGAGAGAGAGAGAGAGAGAAAGAGAGATAGAGAGAGAGAAAGAGAGAGAGAGAGAAAGAGAGAGAGAGAGAGAGAGAGAGAGAGAGAGAGAGAGAGAGAGAGAAAAGGGATGGGAAGCGTGTGAGATAGTGAGAGAGAGTGAGAGGGGGAGGCGTGCGAGAGAGAGAAAGAGAAGTTAGAGGAGGCAGCATAACACGGGGAGAGGGAACAACCGTGCGCATTAGAAATTTGGTAGCAACGTGGTCAGTTAATTGGAACGCGCATCTACATGCATCCGCAAAACTAATAAGGCAGATACATCCTTCCGAGAAACACAGAAGGTGGGACATAGCACACGTCACAATGTTTCGGCCTTCGAGCTGATACTACGCCATTGACGAATTATCACATATCCAGAAGGATCCTGCAAGATAGTTCGGAGAGACACGGATGTACACCGGAAGTATTCGTTTTTCTGTAAGCGTAGGGAGCGAGTCATCAATGTGTGCTCTTTACTTCTCTTAATTTTTGTCTCCCTTTTCGGAGAGGGTTTTATTCAATGACCGATACAATGTGGCAATCGCATCGCAATCATGTGGATTATCATGCGTAGCAGGAGTTAAAAACCCGACACTTGTAGTAGAGTTGCTATGTGTTGTAACTCGGCTTGGCAATGAAGAACCTCCTGCTGTTTTAACCGAAAGGTTTGGTAAACGTGATTTCATGAGCAATCGGTGATATAACACTGCTTTTTCATTTATGTGGATAGGGGCTTCAATTAAAGCAACACTCCTGTGCGCCAAGATCAGGCACTGGTCGACCAGGAAGAGGGCCAGAATGTTTCGCATCTAATTTTTATTCCGCAATTCGAATTTGAATTTTAATTATAACCGCCATTTGACACAAAAGACCTTCTACAGAAAGAACTAGAAAATGTAACGCGAACGACATGAAACCTTTCATGGGGCGGAAGGGGATCCAGGAGTTACCGACGGGCCAGGTACCTGGCCTCCAAAAAACTAGTTCTCTTTAAAGTCACTTTAAGCACCTTCTAAACACCATTTTGCATCGTCTCATTCTCTTTAAAGTCACTTTAAGCACCTTCTAAACACCATTTTGCATCGTCTCATTCTCTTTAAAGTCACCTTAAGCACCTTCTAAACACCATTTTGCATCGTCTCATTCTCTTTAAAGTCACTTTAAGCACCTTCTAAACCTCATTTTGCATCGTCTCATTCTCTTTAAAGTCACCTTAAGCACCTTCTAAACACCATTTTGCATCGTCTCATTCTCTTTAAAGTCACTTTAAGCACCTTCTAAACACCATTTTGCATCGTCTCATTCTCTTTAAAGTCACTTTAAGCACCTTCTAAACCTCATTTTGCATCGTCTCATTCTCTTTAAAGTCACCTTAAGCACCTTCTAAACACCATTTTGCATCGTCTCATTCTCTTTAAAGTCACTTTAAGCACCTTCTAAACCTCATTTTGCATCGTCTCATTCTCTTTAAAGTCACTTAAACACCATTTTGCATCGTCTCATTCTCTTTAAAGTCACTTTAAGCACCTTCTAAACCTCATTTTGCATCGTCTCATTCTCTTTAAAGTCACTTTAAGCACCTTCTAAACCTCATTTTGCATCGTCTCATTCTCTTTAAAGTCACCTTAAGCACCTTCTAAACACCATTTTGCATCGTCTCATTCTCTTTAAAGTCACATTAAGCACCTTCTAAACCTCATTTTGCATCGTCTCATTCTCTTTAAAGTCACTTTAAGCACCTTCTAAACACCATTTTGCATCGTCTCATTCTCTTTAAAGTCACTTTAAGCACCTTCTAAACCTCATTTTGCATCGTCTCATTCTCTTTAAAGTCACTTTAAGCACCTTCTAAACCTCATTTTGCATCGTCTCATTCTCTTTAAAGTCACCTTAAGCACCTTCTAAACACCATTTTGCATCGTCTCATTCTCTTTAAAGTCACTTTAAGCACCTTCTAAACCTAATTTTGCATCGTCTCATTCTCTTTAAAGTCACCTTAAGCACCTTCTAAACACCATTTTGCATCGTCTCATTCTCTTTAAAGTCACTTTAAGCACCTTCTAAACCTCATTTTGCATCGTCTCATTCTCTTTAAAGTCACCTTAAGCACCTTCTAAACACCATTTTGCATCGTCTCATTCTCTTTAAAGTCACTTTAAGCACCTTCTAAACCTCATTTTGCATCGTCTCATTCTCTTTAAAGTCACCTTAAGCACCTTCTAAACACCATTTTGCATCGTCTCATTCTCTTTAAAGTCACCTTAAGCAACTTCTAAACACCATTTTGCATCGTCTCATTCTCTTTAAAGTCACTTTAAGCACCTTCTAAACCTCATTTTGCATCGTCTCATTCTCTTTAAAGTCACTTTAAGCACCTTCTAAACACCATTTTGCATCGTCTCATTCTCTTTAAAGTCACTTTAAGCACCTTCTAAACCTCATTTTGCATCGTCTCATTCTCTTTAAAGTCACTTTAAGCGCCTTCTAAACCTCATTTTGCATCGTCTCATTCTCTTTAAAGTCACCTTAAGCACCTTCTAAACACCATTTTGCATCGTCTCATTCTCTTTAAAGTCACTTTAAGCACCTTCTAAACCTCATTTTGCATCGTCTCATTCTCTTTAAAGTCACCTTAAGCACCTTCTAAACACCATTTTGCATCGTCTCATTCTCTTTAAAGTCACTTTAAGCACCTTCTAAACCTCATTTTGCATCGTCTCATTCTCTTTAAAGTCACTTTAAGCACCTTCTAAACCTCATTTTGCATCGTCTCATTCTCTTTAAAGTCACTTTAAGCACCTTCTAAACCTCATTTTGCATCGTCTCATTCTCTTTAAAGTCACTTTAAGCACCTTCTAAACCTCATTTTGCATCGTCTCATTCTCTTTAAAGTCACCTTAAGCACCTTCTAAACACCATTTTGCATCGTCTCATTCTCTTTAAAGTCACTTTAAGCACCTTCTAAACCTCATTTTGCATCGTCTCATTCTCTTTAAAGTCACCTTAAGCACCTTCTAAACACCATTTTGCATCGTCTCATTCTCTTTAAAGTCACTTTAAGCACCTTCTAAACACCATTTTGCATCGTCTCATTCTCTTTAAAGTCACTTTAAGCACCTTCTAAACACCATTTTGCATCGTCTCATTCTCTTTAAAGTCACTTTAAGCACCTTCTAAACCTCATTTTGCATCGTCTCATTCTCTTTAAAGTCACCTTAAGCACCTTCTAAACACCATTTTGCATCGTCTCATTCTCTTTAAAGTCACTTTAAGCACCTTCTAAACCTCATTTTGCATCGTCTCATTCTCTTTAAAGTCACCTTAAGCACCTTCTAAACACCATTTTGCATCGTCTCATTCTCTTTAAAGTCACTTTAAGCACCTTCTAAACACCATTTTGCATCGTCTCATTCTCTTTAAAGTCACTTTAAGCACCTTCTAAACACCATTTTGCATCGTCTCATTCTCTTTAAAGTCACTTTAAGCACCTTCTAAACCTCATTTTGCATCGTCTCATTCTCTTTAAAGTCACCTTAAGCACCTTCTAAACACCATTTTGCATCGTCTCATTCTCTTTAAAGTCACTTTAAGCACCTTCTAAACCTCATTTTGCATCGTCTCATTCTCTTTAAAGTCACCTTAGGCACCTTCTAAACACCATTTTGCATCGTCTCATTCTCTTTAAAGTCACTTTAAGCACCTTCTAAACCTCATTTTGCATCGTCTCATTCTCTTTAAAGTCACCTTAAGCACCTTCTAAACCTCATTTTGCATCGTCTCATTCTCTTTAAAGTCACTTTAAGCACCTTCTAAACCTCATTTTGCATCGTCTCATTCTCTTTAAAGTCACTTTAAGCACCTTCTAAACCTCATTTTGCATCGTCTCATTCTCTTTAAAGTCACTTCAAGCACCTTCTAAACCTCATTTTGCATCGTCTCATTCTCTTTAAAGTCACTTTAAGCACCTTCTAAACACCATTTTGCATCGTCTCATTCTCTTTAAAGTCACTTTAAGCACCTTCTAAACACCATTTTGCATCGTCTCATTCTCTTTAAAGTCACTTTAAGCACCTTCTAAACCTCATTTTGCATCGTCTCATTCTCTTTAAAGTCACTTTAAGCACCTTCTAAACACCATTTTGCATCGTCTCATTCTCTTTAAAGTCACTTTAAGCACCTTCTAAACACCATTTTGCATCGTCTCATTCTCTTTAAAGTCACCTTAAGCACCTTCTAAACACCATTTTGCATCGTCTCATTCTCTTTAAAGTCACTTTAAGCACCTTCTAAACCTCATTTTGCATCGTCTCATTCTCCTTAAAGTCACCTTAAGCACCTTCTAAACACCATTTTGCATCGTCTCATTCTCTTTAAAGTCACTTTAAGCACCTTCTAAACCTCATTTTGCATCGTCTCATTCTCTTTAAAGTCACCTTAAGCACCTTCTAAACACCATTTTGCATCGTCTCATTCTCTTTAAAGTCACTTTAAGCACCTTCTAAACACCATTTTGCATCGTCTCATTCTCTTTAAAGTCACTTTAAGCACCTTCTAAACCTCATTTTGCATCGTCTCATTCTCTTTAAAGTCACCTTAAGCACCTTCTAAACCTCATTTTGCATCGTCTCATTCTCTTTAAAGTCACTTTAAGCACCTTCTAAACCTCATTTTGCATCGTCTCATTCTCTTTAAAGTCACTTTAAGCACCTTCTAAAACCTCATTTTGCATCGTCTCATTCTCTTTAAAGTCACTTCAAGCACCTTCTAAACCTCATTTTGCATCGTCTCATTCTCTTTAAAGTCACTTTAAGCACCTTCTAAACACCATTTTGCATCGTCTCATTCTCTTTAAAGTCACTTTAAGCACCTTCTAAACACCATTTTGCATCGTCTCATTCTCTTTAAAGTCACTTTAAGCACCTTCTAAACCTCATTTTGCATCGTCTCATTCTCTTTAAAGTCACTTTAAGCACCTTCTAAACACCATTTTGCATCGTCTCATTCTCTTTAAAGTCACTTTAAGCACCTTCTAAACACCATTTTGCATCGTCTCATTCTCTTTAAAGTCACCTTAAGCACCTTCTAAACACCATTTTGCATCGTCTCATTCTCTTTAAAGTCACTTTAAGCACCTTCTAAACCTCATTTTGCATCGTCTCATTCTCCTTAAAGTCACCTTAAGCACCTTCTAAACACCATTTTGCATCGTCTCATTCTCTTTAAAGTCACCTTAAGCACCTTCTAAACACCATTTTGCATCGTCTCATTCTCTTTAAAGTCACTTTAAGCACCTTCTAAACATCATTTTGCATCGTCTCATTCTCTTTAAAGTCACTTTAAGCACCTTCTAAACCTCATTTTGCATCGTCTCATTCTCTTTAAAGTCACCTTAAGCACCTTCTAAACACCATTTTGCATCGTCTCATTCTCTTTAAAGTCACTTTAAGCACCTTCTAAACCTCATTTTGCATCGTCTCATTCTCTTTAAAGTCACCTTAAGCACCTTCTAAACCTCATTTTGCATCGTCTCATTCTCTTTAAAGTCACTTTAAGCACCTTCTAAACCTCATTTTGCATCGTCTCATTCTCTTTAAAGTCACCTTAAGCACCTTCTAAACACCATTTTGCATCGTCTCATTCTCTTTAAAGTCACTTTAAGCACCTTCTAAACACCATTTTGCATCGTCTCATTCTCTTTAAAGTCACTTTAAGCACCTTCTAAACACCATTTTGCATCGTCTCATTCTCTTTAAAGTCACTTTAAGCACCTTCTAAACCTCATTTTGCATCGTCTCATTCTCTTTAAAGTCACCTTAAGCACCTTCTAAACACCATTTTGCATCGTCTCATTCTCTTTAAAGTCACTTTAAGCACCTTCTAAACCTCATTTTGCATCGTCTCATTCTCTTTAAAGTCACCTTAAGCACCTTCTAAACACCATTTTGCATCGTCTCATTCTCTTTAAAGTCACTTTAAGCACCTTCTAAACACCATTTTGCATCGTCTCATTCTCTTTAAAGTCACCTTAAGCACCTTCTAAACCTCATTTTGCATCGTCTCATTCTCTTTAAAGTCACTTTAAGCACCTTCTAAACCTCATTTTGCATCGTCTCATTCTCTTTAAAGTCACCTTAAGCACCTTCTAAACACCATTTTGCATCGTCTCATTCTCTTTAAAGTCACTTTAAGCACCTTCTAAACCTCATTTTGCATCGTCTCATTCTCTTTAAAGTCACCTTAAGCACCTTCTAAACACCATTTTGCATCGTCTCATTCTCTTTAAAGTCACTTTAAGCACCTTCTAAACCTCATTTTGCATCGTCTCATTCTCTTTAAAGTCACTTTAAGCACCTTCTAAACCTCATTTTGCATCGTCTCATTCTCTTTAAAGTCACTTTAAGCACCTTCTAAACCTCATTTTGCATCGTCTCATTCTCTTTAAAGTCACCTTAAGCACCTTTTAAACACCATTTTGCATCGTCTCATTCTCTTTAAAGTCACTTTAAGCACCTTCTAAACCTCATTTTGCATCGTCTCATTCTCTTTAAAGTCACCTTAAGCACCTTCTAAACACCATATTGCATCGTCTCATTCTCTTTAAAGTCACTTTAAGCACCTTCTAAACCTCATTTTGCATCGTCTCATTCTCTTTAAAGTCACTTTAAGCACCTTCTAAACCTCATTTTGCATCGTCTCATTCTCTTTAAAGTCACTTTAAGCACCTTCTAAACACCATTTTGCATCGTCTCATTCTCTTTAAAGTCACTTTAAGCACCTTCTAAACCTCATTTTGCATCGTCTCATTCTCTTTAAAGTCACTTTAAGCACCTTCTAAACACCATTTTGCATCGTCTCATTCTCTTTAAAGTCACCTTAAGCACCTTCTAAACACCATTTTGCATCGTCTCATTCTCTTTAAAGTCACCTTAAGCACCTTCTAAACACCATTTTGCATCGTCTCATTCTCTTTAAAGTCACTTTAAGCACCTTCTAAACACCATTTTGCATCGTCTCATTCTCTTTAAAGTCACCTTAAGCACCTTCTAAACACCATTTTGCATCGTCTCATTCTCTTTAAAGTCACTTTAAGCACCTTCTAAACACCATTTTGCATCGTCTCATTCTCTTTAAAGTCACTTTAAGCACCTTCTAAACACCATTTTGCATCGTCTCATTCTCTTTAAAGTCACCTTAAGCACCTTCTAAACACCATTTTGCATCGTCTCATTCTCTTTAAAGTCACTTTAAGCACCTTCTAAACACCATTTTGCATCGTCTCATTCTCTTTAAAGTCACTTTAAGCACCTTCTAAACACCATTTTGCATCGTCTCATTCTCTTTAAAGTCACTTTAAGCACCTTCTAAACCTCATTTTGCATCGTCTCATTCTCTTTAAAGTCACTTTAAGCACCTTCTAAACCTCATTTTGCATCGTCTCATTCTCTTTAAAGTCACCTTAAGCACCTTCTAAACACCATTTTGCATCGTCTCATTCTCTTTAAAGTCACTTTAAGCACCTTCTAAACCTCATTTTGCATCGTCTCATTCTCTTTAAAGTCACTTTAAGCACCTTCTAAACCTCATTTTGCATCGTCTCATTCTCTTTAAAGTCACCTTAAGCACCTTCTAAACACCATTTTGCATCGTCTCATTCTCTTTAAAGTCACTTTAAGCACCTTCTAAACCTCATTTTGCATCGTCTCATTCTCTTTAAAGTCACTTTAAGCACCTTCTAAACCTCATTTTGCATCGTCTCATGCTCTTTAAAGTCACCTTAAGCACCTTCTAAACACCATTTTGCATCGTCTCATTCTCTTTAAAGTCACTTTAAGCACCTTCTAAACACCATTTTGCATCGTCTCATTCTCTTTAAAGTCACCTTAAGCACCTTCTAAACACCATTTTGCATCGTCTCATTCTCTTTAAAGTCACTTTAAGCACCTTCTAAACCTCATTTTGCATCGTCTCATTCTCTTTAAAGTCACTTTAAGCACCTTCTAAACCTCATTTTGCATCGTCTCATTCTCTTTAAAGTCACCTTAAGCACCTTCTAAACACCATTTTGCATCGTCTCATTCTCTTTAAAGTCACTTTAAGCACCTTCTAAACCTCATTTTGCATCGTCTCATTCTCTTTAAAGTCACCTTAAGCACCTTCTAAACACCATTTTGCATCGTCTCATTCTCTTTAAAGTCACTTTAAGCACCTTCTAAACCTCATTTTGCATCGTCTCATTCTCTTTAAAGTCACCTTAAGCACCTTCTAAACACCATTTTGCATCGTCTCATTCTCTTTAAAGTCACCTTAAGCACCTTCTAAACACCATTTTGCATCGTCTCATTCTCTTTAAAGTCACTTTAAGCACCTTCTAAACCTCATTTTGCATCGTCTCATTCTCTTTAAAGTCACCTTAAGCACCTTCTAAACCTCATTTTGCATCGTCTCATTCTCTTTAAAGTCACCTTAAGCACCTTCTAAACCTCATTTTGCATCGTCTCATTCTCTTTAAAGTCACCTTAAGCACCTTCTAAACCTCATTTTGCATCGTCTCATTCTCTTTAAAGTCACCTTAAGCACCTTCTAAACACCATTTTGCATCGTCTCATTCTCTTTAAAGTCACTTTAAGCACCTTCTAAACCTCATTTTGCATCGTCTCATTCTCTTTAAAGTCACCTTAAGCACCTTCTAAACACCATTTTGCATCGTCTCATTCTCTTTAAAGTCACTTTAAGCACCTTCTAAACACCATTTTGCATCGTCTCATTCTCTTTAAAGTCACTTTAAGCACCTTCTAAACCTCATTTTGCATCGTCTCATTCTCTTTAAAGTCACTTTAAGCACCTTCTAAACCTCATTTTGCATCGTCTCATTCTCTTTAAAGTCACCTTAAGCACCTTCTAAACACCATTTTGCATCGTCTCATTCTCTTTAAAGTCACTTTAAGCACCTTCTAAACCTCATTTTGCATCGTCTCATTCTCTTTAAAGTCACTTTAAGC
>NW_026525235.1:0-72210 GCF_943734705.1 Anopheles coustani
AAAAGTGACTTTAAAGAGAATGAGACGATGCAAAATGGTGTTAAGAAGGTGCTTAAAGTGACTTTAAAGAGAATGATACGATGCAAAATGAGGTTTAAAAGGTGCTTAAAGTGACTTTAAAGAGAATGAGACGATGCAAAATGGTGCTTAGAAGGTGCTTAAAGTGACTTTAAAGAGAATGAGACGATGAAAAATGGTGTTTATAAGGTGCTTAAAGTGACTTTAAAGAGAATGAGACGATGCAAAACGGTGTTTAGAAGGTGCTTAAAGTGACTTTAAAGAGAATGAGACGATGCAAAATGGTGTTTAGAAGGTGCTTAAAGTGACTTTAAAGAGAATGAGACGATGCAAAACGGTGTTTAGAAGGTGCTTAAAGTGACTTTAAAGAGAATGAGACGATGCAAAATGGTGTTTAGAAGGTGCTTAAAGTGACTTTAAAGAGAATGAGACGATGAAAAATGGTGTTAAGAAGGTGCTTAAAGTGACTTTAAAGAGAATGAGACGATGCAAAATGAGGTTTAGAAGGTGCTTAAAGTGAAGATTTAAGAAGAGAATGAGACGATGCAAAATGGTGTTTAGAAGGTGCTTAAAGTGACTTTAAAGAGAATGAGACGATGAAAAATGGTGTTCAGAAGGTGCTTAAAGTGACTTTAAAGAGAATGAGACGATGCAAAATGGTGTTTAGAAGGTGCTTAAAGTGACTTTAAAGAGAATGAGACGATGCAAAATGAGGTTTAGAAGGTGCTTAAAGTGAAGATTTAAGAAGAGAATGAGACGATGCAAAATGGTGTTTAGAAGGTGCTTAAAGTGACTTTAAAGAGAATGAGACGATGCAAAATGGTGTTTAGAAGGTGCTTAAAGTGACTTTAAAGAGAATGAGACGATGCAAAATGAGGTTTAGAAGGTGCTTAAAGTGACTTTAAAGAGAATGAGACGATGCAAAATGAGGTTGAGAAGGTGCTTAAAGTGACTTTAAAGAGAATGAGACGATGCAAAATGGTGTTTAGAAGGTGCTTAAAGTGACTTTAAAGAGAATGAGACGATGCAAAATGGTGTTTTGAAGGTGCTTAAAGTGACTTTAAAGAGAATGAGACGATGCAAAATGGTGTTTAGAAGGTGCTTAAAGTGACTTTAAAGAGAATGAGACGATGCAAAATGGTGTTAAGAAGGTGCTTAAAGTGATTTTAAAGAGAATGATACGATGCAAAATGAGGTTTAAAAGGTGCTTAAAGTGACTTTAAAGAGAATGAGACGATGCAAAATGGTGCTTAGAAGGTGCTTAAAGTGACTTTAAAGAGAATGAGACGATGAAAAATGGTGTTTATAAGGTGCTTAAAGTGACTTTAAAGAGAATGAGACAATGCAAAATGGTGTTAAGAAGGTGCTTAAAGTGACTTTAAAGAGAATGATACGATGCAAAATGAGGTTTAGAAGGTGCTTAAAGTGACTTTAAAGAGAATGAGACGATGCAAAATGGTGTTTAGAAGGTGCATAAAGTGACTTTAAAGAGAATGAGACGATGCAAAATGGTGTTAAGGAGGTGCTTAAAGTGACTTTAAAGAGAATGAGACGATGCAAAATGGTGTTTAGAAGGTGCTTAAAGTGACTTTAAAGAGAATGATACGATGCAAAATGAGGTTTAGAAGGTGCTTAAAGTGACTTTAAAGAGAATGAGACGATGAAAAATGGTGTTTATAAGGTGCTTAAAGTGACTTTAAAGAGAATGATACGATGCAAAATGGTGTTTAGAAGGTGCTTAAAGTTACTTTAAAGAGAATGAGATGATGCAAAATGGTGTTTAGAAGGTGCTTAAAGTGACTTTAAAGAGAATGAGACGATGCAAAATGGTGTTTAGAAGGTGCATAAAGTGACTTTAAAGAGAATGAGACGATGCAAAATGGTGTTAAGGAGGTGCTTAAAGTGACTTTAAAGAGAATGAGACGATGCAAAATGGTGTTTAGAAGGTGCTTAAAGTGACTTTAAAGAGAATGAGACGATGCAAAATGAGGTTTAGAAGGTGCTTAAAGTGACTTTAAAGAGAATGATACGATGCAAAATGAGGTTTAGAAGGTGCTTAAAGTGACTTTAAAGAGAATGATACGATGCAAAATGGTGTTTAGAAGGTGCTTAAAGTTACTTTAAAGAGAATGAGATGATGCAAAATGGTGTTTAGAAGGTGCTTAAAGTGACTTTAAAGAGAATGAGACGATGCAAAATGGTGTATAGAAGGTGCTTAAAGTGACTTTAAAGAGAATGAGACGATGCAAAATGGTGTTTATAAGGTGCTTAAAGTGACTTTAAAGAGAATGAGACGATGCAAAATGAGGTTTAGAACGTGCTTAAAGTGACTTTAAAGAGAATGAGACGATGCAAAATGGTGTTTAGAAGGTGCTTAAAGTGACTTTAAAGAGAATGAGACGATGCAAAACGAGGTTTAGAAGGTGCTTAAAGTGACTTTAAAGAGAATGAGACGATGCAAAATGGTGCTTAGAAGGTGCTTAAAGTGACTTTAAAGAGAATGAGACGATGAAAAATGGTGTTTATAAGGTGCTTAAAGTGACTTTAAAGAGAATGATACGATGCAAAATGGTGTTTAGAAGGTGCTTAAAGTTACTTTAAAGAGAATGAGATGATGCAAAATGGTGTTTAGAAGGTGCTTAAAGTGACTTTAAAGAGAATGAGACGATGCAAAATGGTGTATAGAAGGTGCTTAAAGTGACTTTAAAGAGAATGAGACGATGCAAAATGGTGTTTATAAGGTGCTTAAAGTGACTTTAAAGAGAATGAGACGATGCAAAATGAGGTTTAGAACGTGCTTAAAGTGACTTTAAAGAGAATGAGACGATGCAAAATGGTGTTTAGAAGGTGCTTAAAGTGACTTTAAAGAGAATGAGACGATGCAAAACGAGGTTTAGAAGGTGCTTAAAGTGACTTTAAAGAGAATGAGACGATGCAAAATGGTGCTTAGAAGGTGCTTAAAGTGACTTTAAGAGAATGAGACGATGAAAAATGGTGTTTATAAGGTGCTTAAAGTGACTTTAAAGAGAATGAGACAATGCAAAATGGTGTTAAGAAGGTGCTTAAAGTGACTTTAAAGAGAATGATACGATGCAAAATGAGGTTTAGAAGGTGCTTAAAGTGACTTTAAAGAGAATGAGACGATGCAAAATGGTGTTTAGAAGGTGCATAAAGTGACTTTAAAGAGAATGAGACGATGCAAAATGGTGTTAAGAAGGTGCTTAAAGTGACTTTAAAGAGAATGAGACGATGCAAAATGGTGTTTAGAAGGTGCTTAAAGTGACTTTAAAGAGAATGATACGATGCAAAATGGTGTTTAGAAGGTGCTTAAAGTGACTTTAAAGAGAATGAGACGATGCAAAATGGTGTTTAGAAGGTGCTTAAAGTGACTTTAAAGAGAATGAGACGATGAAAAATGGTGTTTATAAGGTGCTTAAAGTGACTTTAAAGAGAATGCGACAATGCAAAATGGTGTTAAGAAGGTGCTTAAAGTGACTTTAAAGAGAATGATACGATGCAAAATGAGGTTTAGAAGGTGCTTAAAGTGACTTTAAAGAGAATGATACGATGCAAAATGGTGTTTAGAAGGTGCTTAAAGTTACTTTAAAGAGAATGAGATGATGCAAAATGGTGTTTAGGAGGAGCTTAAAGTGACTTTAAAGAGAATGAGACGATGCAAAATGGTGTTTAGAAGGTGCTTAAAGTGACTTTAAAGAGAATGAGACGATGCAAAATGGTGTTTATAAGGTGCTTAAAGTGACTTTAAAGAGAATGAGACGATGCAAAATGAGGTTTAGAACGTGCTTAAAGTGACTTTAAAGAGAATGAGACGATGCAAAATGGTGTTTAGAAGGTGCTTAAAGTGACTTTAAAGAGAATGAGACGATGCAAAACGAGGTTTAGAAGGTGCTTAAAGTGACTTTAAAGAGAATGAGACGATGCAAAATGGTGTTTAGAAGGTGCTTAAAGTGACTTTAAAGAGAATGAGACGATGCAAAATGGTGTTTATAAGGTGGTTAAAGTGACTTTAAAGAGAATGAGACGATGCAAAATGGTGTTAAGAAGGTGCTTAAAGTGACTTTAAAGAGAATGATACGATGCAAAATGAGGTTTAGAAGGTGCTTAAAGTGACTTTAAAGAGAATGAGACGATGCAAAATGGTGCTTAGAAGGTGCTTAAAGTGACTTTAAAGAGAATGAGACGATGCAAAATGGTGTTTATAAGGTGCTTAAAGTGACTTTAAAGAGAATGAGACAATGCAAAATGGTGTTTATAAGGTGCTTAAAGTGACTTTAAAGAGAATGAGACGATGCAAAATGGTGTTTATAAGGTGCTTAAAGTGACTTTAAAGAGAATGAGACAATGCAAAATGGTGTTTATAAGGTGCTTAAAGTGACTTTAAAGAGAATGAGACAATGCAAAATGGTGTTAAGAAGGTGCTTAAAGTGACTTTAAAGAGAATGAGACGATGCAAAATGGTGTTTAGAAGGGGCTTAAAGTGACTTTAAAGAGAATGAGACGATGCAAAATGGTGTTAAGAAGTTTCTTAAAGTGACTTTAAAGAGAATGAGACGATGCAAAATGGTGTTTATAAGGTGCTTAAAGTGACTTTAAAGAGAATGAGACAATGCAAAATGGTGTTAAGAAGGTGCTTAAAGTGACTTTAAAGAGAATGAGACGATGCAAAATGGTGTTTAGAAGGGGCTTAAAGTGACTTTAAAGAGAATGAGACGATGCAAAATGGTGTTAAGAAGTTTCTTAAAGTGACTTTAAAGAGAATGAGACGATGCAAAATGGTGTTTATAAGGTGCTTAAAGTGACTTTAAAGAAAATGAGACAATGCAAAATGGTGTTTAGAAGGTGCTTAAAGTGACTTTAAAGAGAATGAGACGATGCAAAATGGTGTTTAGAAGGGGCTTAAAGTGACTTTAAAGAGAATGAGACGATGCAAAATGGTGTTAAGAAGTTTCTTAAAGTGACTTTAAAGAGAATGAGACGATGCAAAATGGTGTTTAGAAGGTGCTTAAAGTGACTTTAAAGAGAATGAGACGATGCAAAATGGTGTTTAGAAGGTGCTTAAAGTGACTTTAAAGAGAATGAGACGATGCAAAATGGTGTTTAGAAGGTGCTTAAAGTGACTTTAAAGAGAATGAGACGATGCAAAATGGTGTTAAGAAGGTGCTTAAAGTGACTTTAAAGAGAATGAGACGATGCAAAATGGTGTTTAGAAGGTGCTTAAAGTGACTTTAAAGAGAATGAGACGATGCAAAATGGTGTTTAGAAGGTGCTTAAAGTGACTTTAAAGAGAATGAGACGATGCAAAATGGTGTTTAGAAGGTGCTGAAAGTGACTTTAAGAGAATGAGACGATGCAAAACGAGGTTTAGAAGGTGCTTAAAGTGACTTTAAAGAGAATGAGACGATGCAAAATGAGGTTTAGAAGGTGCTTAAAGTGACTTTAAAGAGAATGAGACGATGCAAAATGGTGTTTATAAGGTGGTTAAAGTGACTTTAAAGAGAATGAGACGATGCAAAATGGTGTTTAGAAGGTGCTTAAAGTGACTTTAAAGAGAATGAGACGATGCAAAATGGTGTTTAGAAGGTGCTTAAAGTGACTTTAAAGAGAATGAGACGATGCAAAATGGTGTTAAGAAGGTGCTTAAAGTGACTTTAAAGAGAATGAGACGATGCAAAATGAGGTTTAGAAGGTGCTTAAAGTGACTTTAAAGAGAATGAGACGATGCAAAATGGTGCTTAGAAGGTGCTTAAAGTGACTTTAAAGAGAATGAGACGATGCAAAATGGTGTTTATAAGGTGCTTAAAGTGACTTTAAAGAGAATGAGACAATGCAAAATGGTGTTTATAAGGTGCTTAAAGTGACTTTAAAGAGAATGAGACAATGCAAAATGGTGTTAAGAAGGTGCTTAAAGTGACTTTAAAGAGAATGAGACGATGCAAAATGGTGTTTAGAAGGGGCTTAAAGTGACTTTAAAGAGAATGAGACGATGCAAAATGGTGTTAAGAAGTTTCTTAAAGTGACTTTAAAGAGAATGAGACGATGCAAAATGGTGTTTATAAGGTGCTTAAAGTGACTTTAAAGAGAATGAGACAATGCAAAATGGTGTTAAGAAGGTGCTTAAAGTGACTTTAAAGAGAATGAGACGATGCAAAATGGTGTTTAGAAGGGGCTTAAAGTGACTTTAAAGAGAATGAGACGATGCAAAATGGTGTTAAGAAGTTTCTTAAAGTGACTTTAAAGAGAATGAGACGATGCAAAATGGTGTTTATAAGGTGCTTAAAGTGACTTTAAAGAAAATGAGACAATGCAAAATGGTGTTTAGAAGGTGCTTAAAGTGACTTTAAAGAGAATGAGACGATGCAAAATGGTGTTTAGAAGGGGCTTAAAGTGACTTTAAAGAGAATGAGACGATGCAAAATGGTGTTAAGAAGTTTCTTAAAGTGACTTTAAAGAGAATGAGACGATGCAAAATGGTGTTTAGAAGGTGCTTAAAGTGACTTTAAAGAGAATGAGACGATGCAAAATGGTGTTTAGAAGGTGCTTAAAGTGACTTTAAAGAGAATGAGACGATGCAAAATGGTGTTTAGAAGGTGCTTAAAGTGACTTTAAAGAGAATGAGACGATGCAAAATGGTGTTAAGAAGGTGCTTAAAGTGACTTTAAAGAGAATGAGACGATGCAAAATGGTGTTTAGAAGGTGCTTAAAGTGACTTTAAAGAGAATGAGACGATGCAAAATGGTGTTTAGAAGGTGCTTAAAGTGACTTTAAAGAGAATGAGACGATGCAAAATGGTGTTTAGAAGGTGCTGAAAGTGACTTTAAAGAGAATGAGACGATGCAAAACGAGGTTTAGAAGGTGCTTAAAGTGACTTTAAAGAGAATGAGACGATGCAAAATGAGGTTTAGAAGGTGCTTAAAGTGACTTTAAAGAGAATGAGACGATGCAAAATGGTGCTTAGAAGGTGCTTAAAGTGACTTTAAAGAGAATGAGACGATGCAAAATGGTGTTTATAAGGTGCTTAAAGTGACTTTAAAGAGAATGAGACAATGCAAAATGGTGTTTATAAGGTGCTTAAAGTGACTTTAAAGAGAATGAGACAATGCAAAATGGTGTTAAGAAGGTGCTTAAAGTGACTTTAAAGAGAATGAGACGATGCAAAATGGTGTTTAGAAGGGGCTTAAAGTGACTTTAAAGAGAATGAGACGATGCAAAATGGTGTTAAGAAGATTCTTAAAGTGACTTTAAAGAGAATGAGACGATGCAAAATGGTGTTTATAAGGTGCTTAAAGTGACTTTAAAGAGAATGAGACAATGCAAAATGGTGTTTAGAAGGTGCTTAAAGTGACTTTAAAGAGAATGAGACGATGCAAAATGGTGTTTAGAAGGGGCTTAAAGTGACTTTAAAGAGAATGAGACGATGCAAAATGGTGTTAAGAAGTTTCTTAAAGTGACTTTAAAGAGAATGAGACGATGCAAAATTGTGTTTAGAAGGTGCTTAAAGTGACTTTAAAGAGAATGAGACGATGCAAAATGGTGTTTAGAAGGTGCTTAAAGTGACTTTAAAGAGAATGAGACGATGCAAAATGAGGTTTAGAAGGTGCTTAAAGTGACTTTAAAGAGAATGAGACGATGCAAAATGATGTTTAGAAGGTGCTTAAAGTGACTTTAAAGAGAATGAGACGATGCAAAATGAGGTTTAGAAGGTGCTTAAAGTGAAGATTTAAGAAGAGAATGAGACGATGCAAAATGGTGTTTAGAAGGTGCTTAAAGTGACTTTAAAGAGAATGAGACGATGCAAAATGGTGTTTAGAAGGTGCTTAAAGTGACTTTAAAGAGAATGAGACGATGCAAAATGGTGTTTAGAAGGTGCTTAAAGTGACTTTAAAGAGAATGAGACGATGCAAAATGGTGTTAAGAAGGTGCTTAAAGTGACTTTAAAGAGAATGAGACGATGCAAAATGGTGTTTAGAAGGTGCTTAAAGTGACTTTAAAGAGAATGAGACGATGAAAAATGGTGTTCAGAAGGTGCTTAAAGTGACTTTAAAGAGAATGAGACGATGCAAAATGGTGTTTAGAAGGTGCTTAAAGTGACTTTAAAGAGAATGAGACGATGCAAAATGAGGTTTAGAAGGTGCTTAAAGTGAAGATTTAAGAAGAGAATGAGACGATGCAAAATGGTGTTTAGAAGGTGCTTAAAGTGACTTTAAAGAGAATGAGACGATGCAAAATGAGGTTTAGAAGGTGCTTAAAGTGACTTTAAAGAGAATGAGACGATGCAAAATGAGGTTTACAAGGTGCTTAAAGTGACTTTAAAGAGAATGAGACGATGCAAAATGAAGTTTTGAAGGTGCTTAAAGTGACTTTAGAGAGGATGAGACGATGCAAAATGGTGTTTAGAAGGTGCTTAAAGTGACTTTAAAGAGAATGAGACGATGCAAAATGAGGTGTAGAAGGTGCTTAAAGTGACTTTAAAGAGAATGAGACGATGCAAAATGGTGTTTAGAAGGTGCTTAAAGTGACTTTAAAGAGAATGAGACGATGCAAAATGAGGTTTAGAAGGTGCTTAAAGTGACTTTGAAGAGAATGAGACGATGCAAAATGGTGTTTAGAAGGTGCTTAAAGTGACTTTAAAGAGAAAGAGACGATGCAAAATGGTGTTTAGAAGGTGCTTAAAGTGACTTTAAAGAGAATGAGACGATGCAAAATGAGGTTTAGAAGGTGCTTAAAGTGACTTTAAAGAGAATGAGACGATGCAAAATGGTGTTTAGAAGGTGCTTAAAGTGACTTTAAAGAGAATGAGACGATGCAAAATGGTGTTTAGAAGGTGCTTAAAGTGACTTTAAAGAGAATGAGACGATGCAAAATGGTGTTCAGAAGGTGCTTAAAGTGCCTTTAAAGAGAATGAGACGATGCAAAATGAGGTTTAGAAGGTGCTTAAAGTGACTTTAAAGAGAATGAGACGATGCAAAATGGTGCTTAGAAGGTGCTTAAAGTGACTTTAAAGAGAATGAGACGATGCAAAATTGTGTTAAGAAGGTGCTTAAAGTGACTTTAAAGAGAATGAGGTGATGCAAAATGGTGTTTAGAAGGTGCTTAAAGTGACTTTAAAGAGAATGAGACGATGCAAAATGAGGTTTAGAAGGTGCTTTAAGTGACGTTAAAGAGAATGAGACGATGCAAAATGGTGTTTAGAAGGTGCTTAAAGTGACTTTAAAGAGAATGAGACGATGCAAAATGGTGTTTAGAAGGTGCTTAAAGTGACTTTAAAGAGAACTTTAAAGTGACTTTATAGAGAATGAGACGATGCAAAATAGTGTTTAGAAGGTGCTTAAAGTTACTTTAAAGAGAAAGAGACGATGCAAAATGGTGTTTAGAAGGTGCTTAAGGTGACTTTAAAGAGAATGAGACGATGCAAAATGGTGTTCAGAAGGTGCTTAAAGTGACTTTAAAGAGAATGAGACGATGCAAAATGGTGTTTAGAAGGTGCTTAAAGTGACTTTAAAGAGAATGAAACGATGCAAAATGGTGTTTAGAAGGTGCTTAAAGTGACTTTAAAGAGAATGAGACGATGCAAAATGAGGTTAAGAAGGTGATTAAAGTGACTTTAAAGAGAATGAGACGATGCAAAATGGTGTTTAGAAGGTGCTTAAAGTGACTTAAAAGAGAATGAGACGATGCAAAATGAGGTTTAGAAGGTGCTTAAAGTGCTTTAAAGAGAATGAGACGATGCAAAATGGTGTTTAGAAGGTGCTTAAGGTGACTTTAAAGAGAATGAGACGATGCAAAATGAGGTTTAGAAGGTGCTTAAAGTGACTTTAAAGAGAATGAGACGATGCAAAATGAGGTTTAGAAGGTGCTTAAAGTGGCTTTAAAGAGAATGAGACGATGCAAAATGAGGTTTAAAAGGTGCTTAAAGTGACTTTAAAGAGAATGAGACGATGCAAAATGAGGTTTAGAAGGTGCTTAAAGTGACTTTAAAGAGAATGAGACGATGCAAAATGGTGTTTAGAAGGTGCTTAAGGTGACTTTAAAGAGAATGAGACGATGCAAAATGGTGTTTAGAAGGTGCTTAAGGTGACTTTAAAGAGAATGAGACGATGCAAAATGAGGTTTAGAAGGTGCTTAAAGTGACTTTAAAGAGAATGAGACGATGCAAAATGGTGTTTAGAAGGTGCTTAAAGTGACTTTAAAGAGAATGAGACGATGCAAAATGGTGTTTAGAAGGTGCTTAAGGTGACTTTAAAGAGAATGAGACGATGCAAAATGAGGTTTAGAAGGTGCTTAAGGTGACTTTAAAGAGAATGAGACGATGCAAAATGAGGTTTAGAAGGTGCTTAAGGTGACTTTAAAGAGAATGAGACGATGCAAAATGGTGTTTAGAAGGTGCTTAAAGTGACTTTAAAGAGAATGAGACGATGCAAAATGAGGTTTAGAAGGTGCTTAAAGTGACTTTAAAGAGAATGAGACGATGCAAAATGAGGTTTAGAATGTGCTTAAAGTGACTTTAAAGAGAATGAGACGATGCAAAATGGTGTTTAGAAGGTGCTTAAGGTGACTTTAAAGAGAATGAGACGATGCAAAATGGTGTTTAGAAGGTGCTTAAGGTGACTTTAAAGAGAATGAGACGATGCAAAATGGTGTTTAGAAGGTGCTTAAGGTGACTTTAAAGAGAATGAGACGATGCAAAATGGTGTTTAGAAGGTGCTTAAGGTGACTTTAAAGAGAATGAGACGATGCAAAATGGTGTTTAGAAGGTGCTTTAAGTGACGTTAAAGAGAATGAGACGATGCAAAATGGTGTTTAGAAGGTGCTTAAAGTGACTTTAAAGAGAATGAGACGATGCAAAATGGTGTTTAGAAGGTGCTTAAAGTGACTTTAAAGAGAATGAGACGATGCAAAATGGTGAAAAGAAGGTGCTTAAAGTGACTTTAAAGAGAATGAGACGATGCAAAATGAGGTTTAGAAGGTGCTTAAAGTGACTTTAAAGAGAATGAGACGATGCAAAATGGTGTTTAAAAGGTGCTTAAAGTGACTTTAAAGAGAATGAGACGATGCAAAATGGTGTTTAGAAGGTGCTTAAAGTGACTTTAAAGAGAATGAGACGATGCAAAATGGTGTTAAGAAGGTGCTTAAAGTGACTTTAAAGAGAATGAGACGATGCAAAATGAGGTTTAGAAGGTGCTTAAAGTGACTTTAAAGAGAATGAGACGATGCAAAATGAGGTTTAGAAGGTGCTTAAAGTGACTTTAAAGAGAATGAGACGATGCAAAATGGTGTTTAAAAGGTGCTTAAAGTGACTTTAAAGAGAATGAGACGATGCAAAATGGTGTTTAGAAGGTGCTTAAAGTGACTTTAAAGAGAATGAGACGATGCAAAATGAGGTTTAGAAGGTGCTCAAAGTGACTTTAAAGAGAATGTGACGATGCAAAATGAGGTTTAGAAGGTGCTTAAAGTGACTTTAAAGAGAATGAGACGATGCAAAATGAGGTTTAGAATGTGCTTAAAGTGACTTTAAAGAGAATGAGACGATGCAAAATGGTGCTTAGAAGGTGCTTAAAGTGACTTTAAAGAGAATGAGACGATGCAAAATTGTGTTAAGAAGGTGCTTAAAGTGACTTTAAAGAGAATGAGGTGATGCAAAATGGTGTTTAGAAGGTGCTTAAAGTGACTTTAAAGAGAATGAGACGATGCAAAATGAGGTTTAGAAGGTGCTTTAAGTGACGTTAAAGAGAATGAGACGATGCAAAATGGTGTTTAGAAGGTGCTTAAAGTGACTTTAAAGAGAATGAGACGATGCAAAATGGTGTTTAGAAGGTGCTTAAAGTGACTTTAAAGAGAACTTTAAAGTGACTTTATAGAGAATGAGACGATGCAAAATAGTGTTTAGAAGGTGCTTAAAGTTACTTTAAAGAGAAAGAGACGATGCAAAATGGTGTTTAGAAGGTGCTTAAGGTGACTTTAAAGAGAATGAGACGATGCAAAATGGTGTTCAAAAGGTGCTTAAAGTGACTTTAAAGAGAATGAGACGATGCAAAATGGTGTTTAGAAGGTGCTTAAAGTGACTTTAAAGAGAATGAAACGATGCAAAATGGTGTTTAGAAGGTGCTTAAAGTGACTTTAAAGAGAATGAGACGATGCAAAATGAGGTTAAGAAGGTGCTTAAAGTGACTTTAAAGAGAATGAGACGATGCAAAATGGTGTTTAGAAGGTGCTTAAAGTGACTTAAAAGAGAATGAGACGATGCAAAATGAGGTTTAGAAGGTGCTTAAAGTGCTTTAAAGAGAATGAGACGATGCAAAATGGTGTTTAGAAGGTGCTTAAAGTGACTTTAAAGAGAATGAGACGATGCAAAATGGTGTTTAGAAGGTGCTTAAGGTGACTTTAAAGAGAATGAGACGATGCAAAATGGTGTTCAGAAGGTGCTTAAAGTGACTTTAAAGAGAATGAGACGATGCAAAATGGTGTTTAGAAGGTGCTTAAAGTGACTTTAAAGAGAATGAAACGATGCAAAATGGTGTTTAGAAGGTGCTTAAAGTGACTTTAAAGAGAATGAGACGATGCAAAATGGTGTTTAGAAGGTGCTTAAAGTGACTTTAAAGAGAATGAGACGATGCAAAATGGTGTTAAGAAGGTGCTTAAAGTGACTTTAACGAGAATGAGACGATGCAAAATGAGGTTTAGAAGGTGCTTAAAGTGACTTTAAAGAGAATGAGACGATGCAAAATGGTGTTTAGAAGGTGCTTAAAGTGACTTTAAAGAGAATGAGACGATGCAAAATGGTGTTTAGAAGGTGCTTAAGGTGACTTTAAAGAGAATGAGACGATGCAAAATGGTGTTTAGAAGGTGCTTAAAGTGACTTTAAAGAGAATGAGACGATGCAAAATGGTGTTTAGAAGGTGCTTAAGGTGACTTTAAAGAGAATGAGACGATGCAAAATGAGGTTTAGAAGGTGCTTAAAGTGACTTTAAAGAGAATGAGACGATGCAAAATGAGGTTTAGAAGGTGCTTAAAGTGACTTTAAAGAGAATGAGACGATGCAAAATGGTGTTTAGAAGGTGCTTAAGGTGACTTTAAAGAGAATGAGACGATGCAAAATTGTGTTAAGAAGGTGCTTAAAGTGACTTTAAAGAGAATGAGGTGATGCAAAATGGTGTTTAGAAGGTGCTTAAAGTGACTTTAAAGAGAATGAGACGATGCAAAATGAGGTTTAGAAGGTGCTTTAAGTGACGTTAAAGAGAATGAGACGATGCAAAATGGTGTTTAGAAGGTGCTTAAAGTGACTTTAAAGAGAATGAGACGATGCAAAATGAGGTTTAGAAGGTGCTTAAAGTGACTTTAAAGAGAACTTTAAAGTGACTTTATAGAGAATGAGACGATGCAAAATAGTGTTTAGAAGGTGCTTAAAGTTACTTTAAAGAGAAAGAGACGATGCAAAATGGTGTTTAGAAGGTGCTTAAGGTGACTTTAAAGAGAATGAGACGATGCAAAATGGTGTTCAGAAGGTGCTTAAAGTGACTTTAAAGATAATGAGACGATGCAAAATGGTGTTTAGAAGGTGCTTAAAGTGACTTTAAAGAGAATGAAACGATGCAAAATGGTGTTTAGAAGGTGCTTAAAGTGACTTTAAAGAGAATGAGACGATGCAAAATGAGGTTAAGAAGGTGCTTAAAGTGACTTTAAAGAGAATGAGACGATGCAAAATGGTGTTTAGAAGGTGCTTAAAGTGACTTAAAAGAGAATGAGACGATGCAAAATGAGGTTTAGAAGGTGCTTAAAGTGCTTTAAAGAGAATGAGACGATGCAAAATAGTGTTTAGAAGGTGCTTAAAGTTACTTTAAAGAGAAAGAGACGATGCAAAATGGTGTTTAGAAGGTGCTTAAGGTGACTTTAAAGAGAATGAGACGATGCAAAATGGTGTTCAGAAGGTGCTTAAAGTGACTTTAAAGAGAATGAGACGATGCAAAATGGTGTTTAGAAGGTGCTTAAAGTGACTTTAAAGAGAATGAAACGATGCAAAATGGTGTTTAGAAGGTGCTTAAAGTGACTTTAAAGAGAATGAGACGATGCAAAATGGTGTTTAGAAGGTGCTTAAAGTGACTTTAAAGAGAATGAGACGATGCAAAATGGTGTTAAGAAGGTGCTTAAAGTGACTTTAAAGAGAATGAGACGATGCAAAATGAGGTTTAGAAGGTGCTTAAAGTGACTTTAAAGAGAATGAGACGATGCAAAATGGTGTTTAGAAGGTGCTTAAAGTGACTTTAAAGAGAATGAGACGATGCAAAATGGTGTTTAGAAGGTGCTTAAGGTGACTTTAAAGAGAATGAGACGATGCAAAATGGTGTTTAGAAGGTGCTTAAAGTGACTTTAAAGAGAATGAGACGATGCAAAATGGTGTTTAGAAGGTGCTTAAGGTGACTTTAAAGAGAATGAGACGATGCAAAATGAGGTTTAGAAGGTGCTTAAAGTGACTTTAAAGAGAATGAGACGATGCAAAATGAGGTTTAGAAGGTGCTTAAAGTGACTTTAAAGAGAATGAGACGATGCAAAATGGTGTTTAGAAGGTGCTTAAAGTGACTTTAAAGAGAATGAGACGATGCAAAATGGTGTTTAGAAGGTGCTTAAGGTGACTTTAAAGAGAATGAGACGATGCAAAATGGTGTTTAGAAGGTGCTTAAGGTGACTTTAAAGAGAATGAGACGATGCAAAATGAGGTTTAGAAGGTGCTTAAAGTGACTTTAAAGAGAATGAGACGATGCAAAATGAGGTTTAGAAGGTGCTTAAAGTGGCTTTAAAGAGAATGAGACGATGCAAAATGAGGTTTAGAAGGTGCTTAAAGTGACTTTAAAGAGAATGAGACGATGCAAAATGAGGTTTAGAAGGTGCTTAAAGTGACTTTAAAGAGAATGAGACGATGCAAAATGGTGTTTAGAAGGTGCTTAAGGTGACTTTAAAGAGAATGAGACGATGCAAAATGGTGTTTAGAAGGTGCTTAAGGTGACTTTAAAGAGAATGAGACGATGCAAAATGAGGTTTAGAAGGTGCTTAAAGTGACTTTAAAGAGAATGAGACGATGCAAAATGGTGTTTAGAAGGTGCTTAAAGTGACTTTAAAGAGAATGAGACGATGCAAAATGGTGTTTAGAAGGTGCTTAAGGTGACTTTAAAGAGAATGAGACGATGCAAAATGAGGTTTAGAAGGTGCTTAAGGTGACTTTAAAGAGAATGAGACGATGCAAAATGAGGTTTAGAAGGTGCTTAAGGTGACTTTAAAGAGAATGAGACGATGCAAAATGGTGTTTAGAAGGTGCTTAAAGTGACTTTAAAGAGAATGAGACGATGCAAAATGAGGTTTAGAAGGTGCTTAAAGTGACTTTAAAGAGAATGAGACGATGCAAAATGAGGTTTAGAATGTGCTTAAAGTGACTTTAAAGAGAATGAGACGATGCAAAATGGTGTTTAGAAGGTGCTTAAGGTGACTTTAAAGAGAATGAGACGATGCAAAATGGTGTTTAGAAGGTGCTTAAGGTGACTTTAAAGAGAATGAGACGATGCAAAATGGTGTTTAGAAGGTGCTTAAGGTGAATTAAAAGAGAATGAGACGATGCAAAATGAGGTTTAGAAGGTGCTTAAGGTGACTTTAAAGAGAATGAGACGATGCAAAATGGTGTTTAGAAGGTGCTTAAGGTGACTTTAAAGAGAATGAGACGATGCAAAATGGTGTTTAGAAGGTGCTTAAGGTGACTTTAAAGAGAATGAGACGATGCAAAATGGTGTTTAGAAGGTGCTTAAGGTGACTTTAAAGAGAATGAGACGATGCAAAATGGTGTTTAGAAGGTGCTTAAGGTGACTTTAAAGAGAATGAGACGATGCAAAATGGTGTTTAGAAGGTGCTTAAGGTGACTTTAAAGAGAATGAGACGATGCAAAATGGTGTTTAGAAGGTGCTTAAGGTGACTTTAAAGAGAATGAGACGATGCAAAATGGTGTTTAGAAGGTGCTTAAAGTGACTTTAAAGAGAATGAGACGATGCAAAATGAGGTTTAGAAGGTGCTTAAGGTGACTTTAAAGAGAATGAGACGATGCAAAATGGTGTTTAGAAGGTGCTTAAGGTGACTTTAAAGAGAATGAGACGATGCAAAATGGTGTTTAGAAGGTGCTTAAGGTGACTTTTGTGGTAGATGGTGGAGGTGGTGGACTTGCTGCGTCGCGAACTTTAACCGTTTAGAACTTTTACGCGCACATGAGTCGCGGGCGGACTCTGCTGACCGGACAGCATGGAAACACTTAAGGTGTTTCCCAAATACACGGTACGGAACGTTGGGAAGCGTCGGGCCTTACCTCGGGTAGGGGGACTTCGACGTTCCGGGAGAAATCAATAAATAGACACGAGGTTTAATTTATCATTATCTCCGATGAACTGGCTCTTTTGTCCAACTATCGGTTCTTTATTTATACCAACTTTTTGAACGATTTTACACGGTTTTTAGGAAAGTGTTTGTGACGGTTGCCGAAATAGTTGACTCGGCTAGATGATGTCAACTTGTGTTATAATTGGTCAAAGTGGTAAAGGGTGGCTTTCCGGTGCAAGCTAGTACATAGCCTACGCTGCACTTTGAGTGCGTTTACCTCTTGTTTACCAGCTAGCTTGTTGGTAAACCCTTCGTATGCTAACCAATTAGTTTGCGCCAACCAGCGCCTGTTGTTTATGCAATAATATGTATAGTCGAGGTGATTCTATCACACCTCCCTTCCTAAAAGAAATTCGTAACGCAAAATTTTGAAGTGAAGAAATTCTAAAGTTTAATAGCTCGTTTTTTGTGTACTATTTGAATCGTTCCTAAATCGTTTTCGATTACTAAATTTGTACCTTCTATTTGTTTAACTTTGTAGGGTCCTTTGTAAATAGGATCTAATTTTTTGCGATTTTCGTTGGTAATGGCTATTTCGTCGTCTATATTGAATGTTACAGGGTTTAGGTGATTCTGTTTTTCAATTCTTTTGAGTTTTTCCTTATCGATATATTTCCTTGTTCGTTCATGTGCCATGTGTAATCTGGTATTTAGCTCTTTAACGTAATTTTCGGGGTTATATAATGGTATTTTAGCATTGATTACTTCTTGATTGATTTTTTCATTTCTTCCAAAGACTAATTCAAATGGTGTATAACCGTGTTCTAAATTTGGGGTTGTGTTGTAGGCGAATGCATAAAAGTTTACCCATTCATCCCAATCATCATTATGTTCATTTGAGAAAATTCTTAGATATTCGTTCAGACATTTGTGGTTTCGTTCCAGTGCACCTATTGTCTGTGGATGATAAGGTGTGGAAAATTTGTGCTTATAGTTGAGCAATTTGGCAATATTGTCGAATAGTTCGTTTTTATATTCTGTTCCCATATCTGTTCGTACTTCTGAAATATTTGTTCCAAATATCAATGTGAATTTTTCGACGAATGCTTTAGCTACTGTTTTAGCTTCTTTGTTTGGTATCGGTATAACTGTTATATGTTTGGTTAAATTGCACTGTATTGTGACTGCATATCTGTTATTATTTATTGTTTTTTGGAATGGTCCAACTGTATCTATTGAAATAATTTGAAATGGTTTTTCAGGTGTGTCTGTTTTTTCAAATTGTTCTACAGGTTGTCTATGGTGTTTGTTTAGTTTACAAAGTCTACATTTTTCTACGAATTGCTTGATTGTATCTTTCATGTTCTTCCACGCAAATTCTTTTCTTAACTTTTTATACATTTTACATTGACCTAGATGTCCTCCAGTTGGGGTGTTGTGTGTTTTCTGCAGAATCTCGGAGATTTCTTCTGGTCTTGTTATAACTTTTTGTTGTTCGTATACTAGTATTTTCGTTTCTTTTAGCGCTTCATTGGCTGCCTTTTTCACTGCCTCAGCAGGAATTTTCTTGAATATATCTTGGCCTTTAGATATAGCTAGCATTTTTATATTTCTGTTTTTCGCGATTTCTTCTAATTGCTTGAAAAATTGCACTAATGCACAGATTTCAGCACTGAACCGGATATCTTCTACTAATAGAAGTTCCTTATTGCTTCTTTTGAGAAAGTATTCTTTTATTTTCATTATATTTTTTGTGCGCTTTTTGTTTTTTATGCATGCTCTGATTTCATACGTATTGTCGTTCTCCTGCATCGCTAGCTCTAGTTTTGGTAAATTCATTATTTCTTCAAAGGTTAAAGCATTAAACATTTTGAGGTGATCAATCTCTAGTTTGTCTTTTACCATTGTTTTCGTTTCTTCTTTGCTTGCCATTTTTCTGGTAATTACGTTAACGTTTTTTATTTCATCTGATGTTATTTGGATTCTTGACAAAGCATCTGCGACTACATTCTGTTTTCCTTTGACATATGCGATATCGAAGTCGAATTCTTCTAAATCAAGACGCATCCTCGTCAGTTTTGATGACGGGTTCTTCATTCCGAATAGATACACTAGTGGTCTGTGATCTGTTTTTATCTTGAATCTCTTGCCGAAGAGGTATGCTTTAAAGTGAAGAATTGCCCAATGTATTGCGGCTAATTCTTTTTCGATTATCGCCTTATTCATTTCACCTTTCGTGAATGTTCTGCTTGCAAAAGCAATTGGTAAATCATTTCCGTTATGTTCTTGTGACAAGACTGCTCCACAGGCTGTAATTGAAGCGTCTGTAGTCAATATAAATTCTTTAGTGAAGTCTGGATACTGTAGGATTTTAGGATTAATAAGGGCTTTCTTGAGTTTTTCGAATGCTTTTTGACATTCGTCGCTCCATATAAACACTGCTGTTTTCTTTAACAACTTATTCAAAGGTTGTGCTGTTTCTGAAAAATTTGGTATAAATTTTCTGTAGTAGTTGCAGAAAGCTACGTATCGTCTGACAGCGTCTGCATCAGTTGGAACTGGATAATTTTTTATGCTGTCATATTTTGATTCATCTGGCAGTATGCCTTTATCTGTTATTTTATGTCCAAGATATGTAACGTCAGTTTTGAAAAAACTGCATTTCTCAGGATTAAGTTTGAGATTGTAATGTCTCAGCCTTTCAAATACTCGCCCTAAATTTTTCAAATGATGATTCTCTGAGCATCCTATCACTACAATGTCGTCCACGTAAACAAATGAACATTCTGGTGATAGTCCAGCTGTAGCGATGGTCATCATCCTCTGAAAACTGTTTGGAGAAATATTCAATCCAAACGGTAATCTGTTGAAATGATAATGTCCTTCTGGGCCAGAAAAAGCTGTATATTGTTTTGAATTTTCTGCTAATGGAATTTGATGAAATCCTGACATAAGGTCCAGGGTGCTAAAGAACTTTGCCCTTCCTAACTGATCCAGTATAGAATCTATTCTCGGTAACGGAAATTTATCCGGCAATAGTTTCTTGTTCAGCTGACGAAAGTCAACTACAAGTCTCCATTTCTTTTCGTTTGATGATTTTTTTGGTACAAGCAATATTGGAGAGTTGTAATGCGAGACAGAATTTTCAATAATTCCGTCATCGAGCATCTTATCAATTTGTTTTTTGATCTCTGCTCCTTGAGCATGGATTTGCTTGTAGTTAGGTATGTACACAGGCGTTTTGTCCTGTAGTTGAATTGTTTGTTCGTAAAAATTATTCGTCGTTAATTTTTCTTCAGGCATGTGAAAAATGTCGTTGTACTCTGAAATGAGTTTTTCGAACGCATCTCTGCCTTTTGTTGATATATTACCCGTTTTTACTTGCTTTTTAACGGCATTGATTCTATAATCATTTTGCTTACATCCAAAATTAGCTTTGTAAATCGTGTACTCTTGTAATGGTACTGAATCTATATTTAAATCTTTTAATAATATTGCTTTTTCTAATGTATTGATAATTTTTACGTATGGATAATTTTTATTTATGATACTACCTCCAAGCAAAACTCCTTCTGTAAGTTCCTTGGGTTCTACTACTTGATCATCTGTATACTTTGTGAGCGTACTGATACGTCTTATCACCTCACATCTTGGTGGTATCAGTATGGCTCCATTTACATTATCTTCTATAGGTATACTGATTGTTTCATCTTCAAAATTAAAAAATAATATTCCTAACTCGTAGTCTAGCTTACATTGATATCTTTTAAAAAAATCTCTTCCCAATATACCATCCGTTGGTATTGGAAAATCTTTACCAACAACTTGAAAAGTGGTTGGGATATGTTTTCCTTCCGCATCTAAAGTAGTGTGAGTACTACCTATCGACTTTACAACCCCTTCGCCTATTCCTTTGATAGAACAGTTTTCGGTTGGATAGCAAATTTGGTCCAACTTTACTTTTGAGGCTTTAATTATGGATATATCAGAACCGGTATCTACCAATAGGGTACATCTACTGTCTGAAAATTTCAATTTGATGTTTACGAAATTTGAGACAGTTACGTTTATTGTGTAAGCTGCCCCAATTCTCCTCCTAAAGGGTGGTTCTGTCCGTGATTGGTATGTTCTTGCTGTGTTTCAGTTGCTTCTGCAACGTAGGCATTATGGTTTCTTTGGTTCGCGTTGTTTTGATATCCACGACCAGAATTATTTTGCCTGTACGGAATGTTTTTTCCACGGTTTTGATTGCTTGTTTCAGGGGGGTTGAAGGTATTGGGTAGGTTAGATGGATATTGATTATGTGCATGGTTGCAATTTTGGCAACGTGCACTTCTTCCTCTACCTCCTCTTCCGTTTCTGAAGTTTGACCTTCTGTCTTGACGGTATCTGTCCACTTGGTATCCATTGTTGTTCCTTTGCTGGTTATTGGTTCTACTCGCATAAAAAACATTGGTGCGTTCCACACTATCAATGGTGTCCTCATTTTCTGTCGCAACTCGTATTGCTTTTGCTAAGTTTTCGCATTTTGAAAACTTAACGGTATTTTTGGTGTCTTCATTTTTAGCACCATTAACCAAAGCTTGAATTCCCGCTTTATTTGCTAGAGTCTTTGCAACATCTTGTGGGACTTTGTTTTCCACATATGCTAGCTCGAGCTTTGCGCTTAGTTTTTCTATTTCGTCTGCAAAACTAGCGAAATCCTTTCTTTGTTTCGAAATTGAAAGCTTGGCAATAATTGTTTGAGGTTCTGTTTTAACCGAGAATTTCTGCTTAAGGCTGTCAATGATAGCGTCGATGGTTGTCGGAACCGCTGTAAATATTTGACTTGCCTTTCCTTCGAATTTGGAGAGTATCACTTGAATCAGTACATTTCGGTTTGCATCAGAAACAAGATCTTTACATGCTGTCAATGCTCTTATCACGTTATTTAACGATTCGGCGTTACCATCGTACTTTGGTACGAGATTGGTGATAACATTTAGCGTTTCTGTAAGTGTCGCCATTCTGACTTTTTTGTGTCTTTTAAGAAGGTTTATTATGCAATGTGCTATTGTTTTAAATTGCACGTGTTGTGGCTTAGACAAATGGAGATTAATCAACTCTGTTATTTTTGTAATGAAATTCCTTGCTTTGAGCATATACTCTGTAACCTCACTGTCTTTATATTTGCTCTCATGTTTCAATAAAAAGCACTGCAAATTTTTATATGTTTCATCAGCTGTATTCTTAATTGCCTTTAAAGTAACCTTTCTATGGCGTTTGGTAATATCCTTGATTCTATCGAGTAGCCTTTCTAGTTTTCTCAGATCTTCTTGCGGTTGCGTCATATTCAGAGGGAAAAACGTACATTTTTGTTTTTACTTATCTTTTACGCATTGTGCTGCCGGTGTTCTGCGCCGATAAACTGCTATTGCTGGTAAAGTCATCATTCGTCATTTCTGCTGACGGCTGCTACTAGTCTTCCAGGCTGCCACTGCTTCAGGTCTGCACTGCTTCGGGCCTGCACTGCTTCGATTTCTGCACTGCTTCGATTTCTGCATATCAGCTGGTTCTCCACAAGCCGCTGGTCTTCCGCTTGTCGCTGGTCCTCCGCTTGCCGCTAGTTCCTCGCTTGCCGCTGGTTCTCCGCTTGTCGCTGGTTCTCCATAGGGGTTTTGTGCAAACGGGCACAATTTGTTTTCACTTTTAGTCGGTTTTTTTATCACTTATAGTCTCGGTTTTTTTTTTCACTTATAGTCTGGGTTTTTTTTTAACTTTTTTCATCGTTTTAGCTTCCCTTTGGCATCTTGTGTCCATTTCACTATTTTATTTGGGAAGCGTCAAAAGTCGTACAGAGCGACTTTCCTGGGCTACCAGTAGTTTATAGATGTATTTTAACAATCTATCCGTAAGAAAGATTGCTACCAATATAATTAGCACGGCTCTTTTTTTCATGACCTGAGCCATATGGTGCACTTAAGGTCACTTAGCCCACTCACTGCATCTATTTACTGAACTTTTCTGCACTCTCAACCATCAAGGTTCTTGTTGTTCTCTTCTTCAGTGATGGTACCCATTAGTGATCACACTGAATAATCGTCACTTCACTCGTTCTTTCTCAGTATGCACATCACGATTTCCCATCACACCGTCACGGTCGCCATGTGGTAGATGGTGGAGCTGGTGGACTTGCTGCGTCGCGGACTTTAACCGTTTAGAACTTTATCGCGCACATGAGTCGCGGGCGGACTCTGCTGACCGGACAGCATGGAAACACTTAAGGTGTTTTCCCAAATACACGGTACGGAACGTTGGGAAGCGTCGGGCCTTACCTCGGGTAGGGGGACTTCGACGTTCCGGGAGAAATCAATAAATAGACACGAGGTTTAATTTATCATTATCTCCGATGAACTGGCTCTGTTGTCCAACTATCGGTTCTTTATTTATACCAACTTATTGAACGATTTTACACGGTTTTTAGGAAAGTGTTTGTGACGGTTGCCGAAATAGTTGACTCGGCTAGATGATGTCAACTTGTGTTATAATTGGTCAAAGTGGTAAAGGGTGGCTTTCCGGTGCGAGCTAGTACATAGCCTACGCTGCACTTTGAGTGCGTTTACCTCTTGTTTACCAGCTAGCTTGTTGGTAAACCCTTCGTATGCCAACCGATTGGTTTGCGCCAACCAGCGCCTGTTGTTTATGCAATAATATGTTTAGTCGAGGTGATTCTATCACACGATGCAAAATGGTGTTTAGAAGGTGCTTAAAGTGACTTTAAAGAGAAGGAGACGATGCAAAATGGTGTTTAGAAGGTGCTTAAAGTGACTTTAAAGAGAATGAGACGATGCAAAATGGTGTTTAGAAGGTGCTTAAAGTGACTTTAAAGAGAATGAGACGATGCAAAATGGTGTTTAGAAGGTGCTTAAAGTGACTTTAAAGAGAATGAGACGATGCAAAATGGTGTTTAGAAGGTGCTTAAAGTGACTTTAAAGAGAATGAGACGATGCAAAATGGTGTTTAGAAGGTGCTTAAAGTGACTTTAAAGAGAATGAGACGATGCAAAATGAGGTTTAGAAGGTGCTTAAAGAGATTTTAAAGAGAATGAGACGATGCAAAATGGTGTTTAGAAGGTGCTTAAAGTGACTTTAAAGAGAATGAGACGATGCAAAATGAGGTTTAGAAGGTGCTTAAAGTGACTTTAAAGAGAATGAGACGATGCAAAATGGTGTTAAGAAGGTGCTCAAACTGACTTTAAAGAGAATGAGACGATGCAAAATGGTGTTTAGAAGGTGCTTAAAGTGACTTTAAAGAGAATGAGACGATGCAAAATGGTGTTTAGAAGGTGCTTAAAGTGACTTTAAGGAGAATGAGACGATGCAAAATGAGGTTAAGAAGGTGCTTAAAGTGACTTTAAAGAGAATGAGACGATGCAAAATGGTGTTTATAAGGTGCTTAAAATGACTTTAAAGAGAATGAGACGATGCAAAATGAGGTTTAGAAGGTGCTTAAAGTGACTTTAAAGAGAATGAGACGATGAAAAATGAGGTTTAGAAGGTGCTTAAAGTGACTTTAAAGAGAATGAGACGATGCAAAATGCGGTTTAGAAGGTGCTCAAAGTGACTTTAAAGAGAATGAGACGATGCAAAATGGTGTTTAGAAGGTGCTTAAAGTGACTTTTAAGAGAATGAGACGATGCAAAATGGTGTTTAGAAGGTGCTTAAAGTGACTTTAAAGAGAATGAGACGATGCAAAATGGTGTTTAGAAGGTGCTTAAAGTGACTTTAAAGAGAATGAGACGATGCAAAATGAGGTTTAGAAGGTGCTCAAAGTGACTTTAAAGAGAATGAGACGATGCAAAATGAGGTTTAGAAGGTGCTTAAAGTGACTTTAAAGAGAATGAGACGATGCAAAATGGTGCTAAGAAGGTGCTTAAAGTGACTTTAAAGAGAATGAGACGATGCAAAATGAGGTTTAGAAGGTGCTTAAAGTGACTTTAAAGAGAATGAGACGATGCAAAATGGTGTTTAGAAGGTGCTTAAAGTGACTTTAAAGAGAATGAGACGATGCAAAATGAGGTTTAGAAGGTGCTTAAAGTGACTTTTAAGAGAATGAGACGATGCAAAATGGTGTTTAGAAGGTGCTTAAAGTGACTTTAAAGAGAATGAGACCATGCAAAATGGTGTTTATAAGGTGCTTAAAATGACTTTAAAGAGAATGAGACGATGCAAAATGAGGTTTAGAAGGTGCTTAAAGCGACTTTAAAGAGAATGAGACGATGAAAAATGAGGTTTAGAAGGTGCTTAAAGTGACTTTAAAGAGAATGAGACGATGCAAAATGGTGTTTAGAAGGTGCTTAAAGTGACTTTAAAGAGAATGAGACGATGCAAAATGAGGTTTAGAAGGTGCTTAAAGTGACTTTAAAGAGAATGAGACGATGCAAAATGGTGCTAAGAAGGTGCTTAAAGTGACTTTAAAGAGAATGAGACGATGCAAAATGGTGTTTAGAAGGTGCTTAAAGTGACTTTAAAGAGAATGAGACGATGCAAAATGGTGTTTAGAAGGTGCTTAAAGTGACTTTAAAGAGAATGAGACGATGCAAAATGAGGTTTAAAAGGTGCTCAAAGTGACTTTAAAGAGAATGAGACGATGCAAAATGGTGTTTAGAAGGTGCTTAAAGTGACTATAAAGAGAATGAGACGATGCAAAATGAGGTTTAGAAGGTGCTTAAAGTGACTTTAAAGAGAATGAGACGATGCAAAATGGTGTTTAGAAGGTGCTTGAAGTGACTTTAAAGAGAATGAGACGATACAAAATGGTGTTTAGAAGGTGCTTAAAGTGACTTTAAAGAGAATGAGACGATGCAAAATGAGGTTTAGAAGGTGTTTAAAGTGACTTTAAAGAGAATGAGACGATGCAAAATGGTGAAAAGAAGGTGCTTAAAGTGACTTTAAAGAGAATGAGACGATGCAAAATGGTGCTAAGAAGGTGCTTAAAGTCACTTTAAAGAGAATGAGACGATGCAAAATGAGGTTTAGAAGGTGCTTAAAGTGACTTTAAAGAGAATGAGACGATGCAAAATGGTGTTAAGAAGGTGCTTAAAGTGACTTTAAAGAGAATGAGACGATGCAAAATGAGGTTTAGAAGGTGCTTAAAGTGACTTTAAAGAGAATGAGACGATGCAAAATGGTGTTTAGAAGGTGCTTAAAGTGACTTTAAAGAGAATGAGACGATGCAAAATGGTGTTTAGAAGGTGCTTAAAGTGACTTTAAAGAGAATGAGACGATGCAAAATGGTGTTTAGAAGGTGCTTAAAGTGACTTTAACGAGAACGAGACGATGCAAAATGGTGTTTAAAAGGTGCTTAAAGTGACTTTAAAGAGAATGAGACCATGCAAAATGGTGTTTAGAAGGTGCTTAAAGTGACTTTAAAGAGAATGAGACGATGCAAAATGGTGTTTAGAAGGTGCTTAAAGTGACTTTAAAGAGAATGAGACGATGCAAAATGGTGTTTAGAAGGTGCTTAAAGTGACTTTAAAGAGAATGAGACGATGCAAAATGAGGTTTAGAAGGTGCTTAAAGTGACTTTAATGAGAATGAGACGATGCAAAATGGTGTTTAGAAGGTGCTTAAAGTGACTTTAAAGAGAATGAGACGATGCGAAATGGTGCTAAGAAGGTGCTTAAAGTGACTTTAAAGAGAATGAGACGATGCAAAATGGTGTTTAGAAGGTGCTTAAAGTGACTTTAAAGAGAATGAGACGATGCAAAATGAGGTTTAGAAGGTGCTTAAAGTGACTTTAAAGAGAATGAGACGATGCAAAATGGTGTTAAGAAGGTGCTTAAAGTGACTTTAAAGAGAATGAGACGATGCAAAATGAGGTTTAGAAGGTGCTTAAAGTGACTTT
Source organism: Anopheles coustani (assembly GCF_943734705.1). NCBI lineage: Eukaryota > Metazoa > Arthropoda > Insecta > Diptera > Culicidae > Anopheles > Anopheles coustani. Next base: position 26,269 of record NW_026525235.1, read on the forward strand.
AAAGAGAATGAGACGATGCAAAATGGTGTTTAGAAGGTGCTTAAAGTGACTTTAAAGAGAATGAGACGATGCAAAATGGTGTTTAGAAGGTGCTTAAAGTGACTTTAAAGAGAATGAGACGATGCAAAATGGTGTTTAGAAGGTGCTTAAAGTGACTTTAAAGAGAATGAGACGATGCAAAATGGTGTTTAGAAGGTGCTTAAAGTGACTTTAAAGAGAATGAGACGATGCAAAATGAGGTTTAGAAGGTGCTTAAAGTGACTTTAAAGAGAATGAGACGATGCAAAATGAGGTTTAAAAGGTGCTCAAAGTGACTTTAAAGAGAATGAGACGTTGCAAAATGGTGTTTAGAAGGTGCTTAAAGTGACTTTAAAGAGAATGAGACGATGCAAAATGGTGTTTAGAAGGTGCTTAAAGTGACTTTAAAGAGAATGAGACGATGCAAAATGGTGTTAAGAAGGTGCTTAAAGTGACTTTAAAGAGAATGAGACGATGCAAAATGGTGCTAAGAAGGTGCTTAAAGTGACTTTAAAGAGAATGAGACGATGCAAAATGAGGTTTAGAAGGTGCTTAAAGTGACTTTAAAGAGAATGAGACGATGCAAAATGGTGTTTAGAAGGTGCTTAAAGTGACTTTAAAGAGAATGAGACGATGCAAAATGAGGTTTAGAAGGTGCTTAAAGTGACTTTAAAGAGAATGAGACGATGCAAAATGGTGCTAAGAAGGTGCTTAAAGTGACTTTAAAGAGAATGAGACGATGCAAAATGGTGAAAAGAAGGTGCTTAAAGTGACTTTAAAGAGAATGAGACGATGCAAAATGAGGTTTAGAAGGTGCTTAAAGTGACTTTAAAGAGAATGAGACGATGCAAAATGGTGTTTAAAAGGTGCTTAAAGTGACTTTAAAGAGAATGAGACGATGCAAAATGGTGTTTAGAAGGTGCTTAAAGTGACTTTAAAGAGAATGAGACGATGCAAAATGGTGTTTAGAAGGTGCTTAAAGTGACTTTAAAGAGAATGAGACGATGCAAAATGGTGTTTAGAAGGTGCTTAAAGTGACTATAAAGAGAATGAGACGATGCAAAATGAGGTTTAGAAGGTGCTTAAAGTGACTTTAAAGAGAATGAGACGATGCAAAATGGTGTTTAGAAGGTGCTTAAAGTGACTCTAAAGAGAATGAGACGATGCAAAATGAGGTTTAGAAGGTGCTTAAAGTGACTTTAAAGAGAATGAGACGATGCAAAATGGTGTTTAGAAGGTGCTTAAAGTGACTTTAAAGAGAATGAGACGATGCAAAATGGTGTTTAGAAGGTGCTTAAAGTGACTTTAATGAGAATGAGACGATGCAAAATGGTGTTTAGAAGGTGCTTAAAGTGACTTTAAAGAGAATGAGACGATGCAAAATGGTGTTTAGAAGGTGCTTAAAGTGACTTTAAAGAGAATGAGACGATGCAAAATGGTGCTAAGAAGGTGCTTAAAGTGACTTTAAAGAGAATGAGACGATGCAAGATGGTGAAAAGAAGGTGCTTAAAGTGACTTTAAAGAGAATGAGACGATGCAAAATGAGGTTTAGAAGGTGCTTAAAGTGACTTTAAAGAGAATGAGACGATGCAAAATGGTGTTAAGAAGGTGCTTAAAGTGACTTTAAAGAGAATGAGACGATGCAAATTGGTGTTTAGAAGGTGCTTAAAGTGACTTTAAAGAGAATGAGACGATGCAAAATGAGGTTTAGAAGGTGCTTAAAGTGACTTTAAAGAGAATGAGACGATGCAAAATGGTGTTTAGAAGGTGCTTAAAGTGACTTTAAAGAGAATGAGACGATGCAAAATGGTGAAAAGAAGGTGCTTAAAGTGACTTTAAAGAGAATGAGACGATGCAAAATGAGGTTTAGAAGGTGCTTAAAGTGACTTTAAAGAGAATGAGACGATGCAAAATGGTGTTTAAAAGGTGCTTAAAGTGACTTTAAAGAGAATGAGACGATGCAAAATGGTGTTTAGAAGGTGCTTAAAGTGACTTTAAAGAGAATGAGACGATGCAAAATGGTGTTAAGAAGGTGCTTAAAGTGACTTTAAAGAGAATGAGACGATGCAAAATGAGGTTTAGAAGGTGCTTAAAGTGACTTTAAAGAGAATGAGACGATGCAAAATGAGGTTTAGAAGGTGCTTAAAGTGACTTTAAAGAGAATGAGACGATGCAAAATGGTGTTTAAAAGGTGCTTAAAGTGACTTTAAAGAGAATGAGACGATGCAAAATGGTGTTTAGAAGGTGCTTAAAGTGACTTTAAAGAGAATGAGACGATGCAAAATGAGGTTTAGAAGGTGCTCAAAGTGACTTAAAAGAGAATGTGACGATGCAAAATGAGGTTTAGAAGGTGCTTAAAGTGACTTTAAAGAGAATGAGACGATGCAAAATGAGGTTTAGAATGTGCTTAAAGTGACTTTAAAGAGAATGAGACGATGCAAAATGGTGCTTAGAAGGTGCTTAAAGTGACTTTAAAGAGAATGAGACGATGCAAAATTGTGTTAAGAAGGTGCTTAAAGTGACTTTAAAGAGAATGAGGTGATGCAAAATGGTGTTTAGAAGGTGCTTAAAGTGACTTTAAAGAGAATGAGACGATGCAAAATGAGGTTTAGAAGGTGCTTTAAGTGACGTTAAAGAGAATGAGACGATGCAAAATGGTGTTTAGAAGGTGCTTAAAGTGACTTTAAAGAGAATGAGACGATGCAAAATGGTGTTTAGAAGGTGCTTAAAGTGACTTTAAAGAGAACTTTAAAGTGACTTTATAGAGAATGAGACGATGCAAAATAGTGTTTAGAAGGTGCTTAAAGTTACTTTAAAGAGAAAGAGACGATGCAAAATGGTGTTTAGAAGGTGCTTAAGGTGACTTTAAAGAGAATGAGACGATGCAAAATGGTGTTCAGAAGGTGCTTAAAGTGACTTTAAAGAGAATGAGACGATGCAAAATGGTGTTTAGAAGGTGCTTAAAGTGACTTTAAAGAGAATGAAACGATGCAAAATGGTGTTTAGAAGGTGCTTAAAGTGACTTTAAAGAGAATGAGACGATGCAAAATGAGGTTAAGAAGGTGCTTAAAGTGACTTTAAAGAGAATGAGACGATGCAAAATGGTGTTTAGAAGGTGCTTAAAGTGACTTAAAAGAGAATGAGACGATGCAAAATGAGGTTTAGAAGGTGCTTAAAGTGCTTTAAAGAGAATGAGACGATGCAAAATGGTGTTTAGAAGGTGCTTAAAGTGACTTTAAAGAGAATGAGACGATGCAAAATGGTGTTAAGAAGGTGCTTAAAGTGACTTTAACGAGAATGAGACGATGCAAAATGAGGTTTAGAAGGTGCTTAAAGTGACTTTAAAGAGAATGAGACGATGCAAAATGGTGTTTAGAAGGTGCTTAAAGTGACTTTAAAGAGAATGAGACGATGCAAAATGGTGTTTAGAAGGTGCTTAAGGTGACTTTAAAGAGAATGAGACGATGCAAAATGGTGTTTAGAAGGTGCTTAAAGTGACTTTAAAGAGAATGAGACGATGCAAAATGGTGTTTAGAAGGTGCTTAAGGTGACTTTAAAGAGAATGAGACGATGCAAAATGAGGTTTAGAAGGTGCTTAAAGTGACTTTAAAGAGAATGAGACGATGCAAAATGAGGTTTAGAAGGTGCTTAAAGTGACTTTAAAGAGAATGAGACGATGCAAAATGGTGTTTAGAAGGTGCTTAAAGTGACTTTAAAGAGAATGAGACGATGCAAAATGGTGTTTAGAAGGTGCTTAAGGTGACTTTAAAGAGAATGAGACGATGCAAAATGGTGTTTAGAAGGTGCTTAAGGTGACTTTAAAGAGAATGAGACGATGCAAAATGAGGTTTAGAAGGTGCTTAAAGTGACTTTAAAGAGAATGAGACGATGCAAAATGAGGTTTAGAAGGTGCTTAAAGTGGCTTTAAAGAGAATGAGACGATGCAAAATGAGGTTTAGAAGGTGCTTAAAGTGACTTTAAAGAGAATGAGACGATGCAAAATGAGGTTTAGAAGGTGCTTAAAGTGACTTTAAAGAGAATGAGACGATGCAAAATGGTGTTTAGAAGGTGCTTAAGGTGACTTTAAAGAGAATGAGACGATGCAAAATGGTGTTTAGAAGGTGCTTAAGGTGACTTTAAAGAGAATGAGACGATGCAAAATGAGGTTTAGAAGGTGCTTAAAGTGACTTTAAAGAGAATGAGACGATGCAAAATGGTGTTTAGAAGGTGCTTAAAGTGACTTTAAAGAGAATGAGACGATGCAAAATGGTGTTTAGAAGGTGCTTAAGGTGACTTTAAAGAGAATGAGACGATGCAAAATGAGGTTTAGAAGGTGCTTAAGGTGACTTTAAAGAGAATGAGACGATGCAAAATGAGGTTTAGAAGGTGCTTAAGGTGACTTTAAAGAGAATGAGACGATGCAAAATGGTGTTTAGAAGGTGCTTAAAGTGACTTTAAAGAGAATGAGACGATGCAAAATGAGGTTTAGAAGGTGCTTAAAGTGACTTTAAAGAGAATGAGACGATGCAAAATGAGGTTTAGAATGTGCTTAAAGTGACTTTAAAGAGAATGAGACGATGCAAAATGGTGTTTAGAAGGTGCTTAAGGTGACTTTAAAGAGAATGAGACGATGCAAAATGGTGTTTAGAAGGTGCTTAAGGTGACTTTAAAGAGAATGAGACGATGCAAAATGGTGTTTAGAAGGTGCTTAAGGTGAATTAAAAGAGAATGAGACGATGCAAAATGAGGTTTAGAAGGTGCTTAAGGTGACTTTAAAGAGAATGAGACGATGCAAAATGGTGTTTAGAAGGTGCTTAAGGTGACTTTAAAGAGAATGAGACGATGCAAAATGGTGTTTAGAAGGTGCTTAAGGTGACTTTAAAGAGAATGAGACGATGCAAAATGGTGTTTAGAAGGTGCTTAAGGTGACTTTAAAGAGAATGAGACGATGCAAAATGGTGTTTAGAAGGTGCTTAAGGTGACTTTAAAGAGAATGAGACGATGCAAAATGGTGTTTAGAAGGTGCTTAAGGTGACTTTAAAGAGAATGAGACGATGCAAAATGGTGTTTAGAAGGTGCTTAAGGTGACTTTAAAGAGAATGAGACGATGCAAAATGGTGTTTAGAAGGTGCTTAAAGTGACTTTAAAGAGAATGAGACGATGCAAAATGAGGTTTAGAAGGTGCTTAAGGTGACTTTAAAGAGAATGAGACGATGCAAAATGGTGTTTAGAAGGTGCTTAAGGTGACTTTAAAGAGAATGAGACGATACAAAATGGTGTTTAGAAGGTGCTTAAGGTGACTTTTGTGGTAGATGGTGGAGGTGGTGGACTTGCTGCGTCGCGAACTTTAACCGTTTAGAACTTTTACGCGCACATGAGTCGCGGGCGGACTCTGCTGACCGGACAGCATGGAAACACTTAAGGTGTTTCCCAAATACACGGTACGGAACGTTGGGAAGCGTCGGGCCTTACCTCGGGTAGGGGGACTTCGACGTTCCGGGAGAAATCAATAAATAGACACGAGGTTTAATTTATCATTATCTCCGATGAACTGGCTCTTTTGTCCAACTATCGGTTCTTTATTTATACCAACTTTTTGAACGATTTTACACGGTTTTTAGGAAAGTGTTTGTGACGGTTGCCGAAATAGTTGACTCGGCTAGATGATGTCAACTTGTGTTATAATTGGTCAAAGTGGTAAAGGGTGGCTTTCCGGTGCAAGCTAGTACATAGCCTACGCTGCACTTTGAGTGCGTTTACCTCTTGTTTACCAGCTAGCTTGTTGGTAAACCCTTCGTATGCTAACCAATTAGTTTGCGCCAACCAGCGCCTGTTGTTTATGCAATAATATGTATAGTCGAGGTGATTCTATCACACCTCCCTTCCTAAAAGAAATTCGTAACGCAAAATTTTGAAGTGAAGAAATTCTAAAGTTTAATAGCTCGATTTTTGTGTACTATTTGAATCGTTCCTAAATCGTTTTCGATTACTAAATTTGTACCTTCTATTTGTTTAACTTTGTAGGGTCCTTTGTAAATAGGATCTAATTTTTTGCGATTTTCGTTGGTAATGGCTATTTCGTCGTCTATATTGAATGTTACAGGGTTTAGGTGATTCTGTTTTTCAATTCTTTTGAGTTTTTCCTTATCGATATATTTCCTTGTTCGTTCATGTGCCATGTGTAATCTGGTATTTAGCTCTTTAACGTAATTTTCGGGGTTATATAATGGTATTTTAGCATTGATTACTTCTTGATTGATTTTTTCATTTCTTCCAAAGACTAATTCAAATGGTGTATAACCGTGTTCTAAATTTGGGGTTGTGTTGTAGGCGAATGCATAAAAGTTTACCCATTCATCCCAATCATCATTATGTTCATTTGAGAAAATTCTTAGATATTCGTTCAGACATTTGTGGTTTCGTTCCAGTGCACCTATTGTCTGTGGATGATAAGGTGTGGAAAATTTGTGCTTATAGTTGAGCAATTTGGCAATATTGTCGAATAGTTCGTTTTTATATTCTGTTCCCATATCTGTTCGTACTTCTGAAATATTTGTTCCAAATATCAATGTGAATTTTTCGACGAATGCTTTAGCTACTGTTTTAGCTTCTTTGTTTGGTATCGGTATAACTGTTATATGTTTGGTTAAATTGCACTGTATTGTGACTGCATATCTGTTATTATTTATTGTTTTTTGGAATGGTCCAACTGTATCTATTGAAATAATTTGAAATGGTTTTTCAGGTGTGTCTGTTTTTTCAAATTGTTCTACAGGTTGTCTATGGTGTTTGTTTAGTTTACAAAGTCTACATTTTTCTACGAATTGCTTGATTGTATCTTTCATGTTCTTCCACGCAAATTCTTTTCTTAACTTTTTATACATTTTACATTGACCTAGATGTCCTCCAGTTGGGGTGTTGTGTGTTTTCTGCAGAATCTCGGAGATTTCTTCTGGTCTTGTTACAACTTTTTGTTGTTCGTATACTAGTATTTTCGTTTCTTTTAGCGCTTCATTGGCTGCCTTTTTCACTGCCTCAGCAGGAATTTTCTTGAATATATCTTGGCCTTTAGATATAGCTAGCATTTTTATATTTCTGTTTTTCGCGATTTCTTCTAATTGCTTGAAAAATTGCACTAATGCACAGATTTCAGCACTGAACCGGATATCTTCTACTAATAGAAGTTCCTTATTGCTTCTTTTGAGGAAGTATTCTTTTATTTTCATTATATCTTTTGTGCGCTTTTTGTTTTTTATGCATGCTCTGATTTCATACGTATTGTCGTTCTCCTGCATCGCTAGCTCTAGTTTTGGTAAATTCATTATTTCTTCAAAGGTTAAAGCATTAAACATTTTGAGGTGATCAATCTCTAGTTTGTCTTTTACCATTGTTTTCGTTTCTTCTTTGCTTGCCATTTTTCTGGTAATTACGTTAACGTTTTTTATTTCATCTGATGTTATTTGGATTCTTGACAAAGCATCTGCGACTACATTCTGTTTTCCTTTGACATATGCGATATCGAAGTCGAATTCTTCTAAATCAAGACGCATCCTCGTCAGTTTTGATGACGGGTTCTTCATTCCGAATAGATACACTAGTGGTCTGTGATCTGTTTTTATCTTGAATCTCTTGCCGAAGAGGTATGCTTTAAAGTGAAGAATTGCCCAATGTATTGCGGCTAATTCTTTTTCGATTATCGCCTTATTCATTTCACCTTTCGTGAATGTTCTGCTTGCAAAAGCAATTGGTAAATCATTTCCGTTATGTTCTTGTGACAAGACTGCTCCACAGGCTGTAATTGAAGCGTCTGTAGTCAATATAAATTCTTTAGTGAAGTCTGGATACTGTAGGATTTTAGGATTAATAAGGGCTTTCTTGAGTTTTTCGAATGCTTTTTGACATTCGTCGCTCCATATAAACACTGCTGTTTTCTTTAACAACTTATTCAAAGGTTGTGCTGTTTCTGAAAAATTTGGTATAAATTTTCTGTAGTAGTTGCAGAAAGCTACGTATCGTCTGACAGCGTCTGCATCAGTTGGAACTGGATAATTTTTTATGCTGTCATATTTTGATTCATCTGGCAGTATGCCTTTATCTGTTATTTTATGTCCAAGATATGTAACGTCAGTTTTGAAAAAACTGCATTTCTCAGGATTAAGTTTGAGATTGTAATGTCTCAGCCTTTCAAATACTCGCCCTAAGTTTTTCAAATGATGATTCTCTGAGCATCCTATCACTACAATGTCGTCCACGTAAACAAATGAACATTCTGGTGATAGTCCAGCTGTAGCGATGGTCATCATCCTCTGAAAACTGTTTGGAGAAATATTCAATCCAAACGGTAATCTGTTGAAATGATAATGTCCTTCTGGGCCAGAAAAAGCTGTATATTGTTTTGAATTTTCTGCTAATGGAATTTGATGAAATCCTGACATAAGGTCCAGGGTGCTAAAGAACTTTGCCCTTCCTAACTGATCCAGTATAGAATCTATTCTCGGTAACGGAAATTTATCCGGCAATAGTTTCTTGTTCAGCTGACGAAAGTCAACTACAAGTCTCCATTTCTTTTCGTTTGATGATTTTTTTGGTACAAGCAATATTGGAGAGTTGTAATGCGAGACAGAATTTTCAATAATTCCGTCATCGAGCATCTTATCAATTTGTTTTTTGATCTCTGCTCCTTGAGCATGGATTTGCTTGTAGTTAGGTATGTACACAGGCGTTTTGTCCTGTAGTTGAATTGTTTGTTCGTAAAAATTATTCGTCGTTAATTTTTCTTCAGGCATGTGAAAAATGTCGTTGTACTCTGAAATGAGTTTTTCGAACGCATCTCTGCCTTTTGTTGATATATTACCCGTTTTTACTTGCTTTTTAACGGCATTGATTCTATAATCATTTTGCTTACATCCAAAATTAGCTTTGTAAATCGTGTACTCTTGTAATGGTACTGAATCTATATTTAAATCTTTTAATAATATTGCTTTTTCTAATGTATTGATAATTTTTACGTATGGATAATTTTTATTTATGATACTACCTCCAAGCAAAACTCCTTCTGTAAGTTCCTTGGGTTCTACTACTTGATCATCTGTATACTTTGTGAGCGTACTGATACGTCTTATCACCTCACATCTTGGTGGTATCAGTATGGCTCCATTTACATTATCTTCTATAGGTATACTGATTGTTTCATCTTCAAAATTAAAAAATAATATTCCTAACTCGTAGTCTAGCTTACATTGATATCTTTTAAAAAAATCTCTTCCCAATATACCATCCGTTGGTATTGGAAAATCTTTACCAACAACTTGAAAAGTGGTTGGGATATGTTTTCCTTCCGCATCTAAAGTAGTGTGAGTACTACCTATCGACTTTACAAGCCCTTCGCCTATTCCTTTGATAGAACAGTTTTCGGTTGGATAGCAAATTTGGTCCAACTTTACTTTTGAGGCTTTAATTATGGATATATCAGAACCGGTATCTACCAATAGGGTACATCTACTGTCTGAAAATTTCAATTTGATGTTTACGAAATTTGAGACAGTTACGTTTATTGTGTAAGCTGCCCCAATTCTCCTCCTAAAGGGTGGTTCTGTCCGTGATTGGTATGTTCTTGCTGTGTTTCAGTTGCTTCTGCAACGTAGGCATTATGGTTTCTTTGGTTCGCGTTGTTTTGATATCCACGACCAGAATTATTTTGCCTGTACGGAATGTTTTTTCCACGGTTTTGATTGCTTGTTTCAGGGGGGTTGAAGGTATTGGGTAGGTTAGATGGATATTGATTATGTGCATGGTTGCAATTTTGGCAACGTGCACTTCTTCCTCTACCTCCTCTTCCGTTTCTGAAGTTTGACCTTCTGTCTTGACGGTATCTGTCCACTTGGTATCCATTGTTGTTCCTTTGCTGGTTATTGGTTCTACTCGCATAAAAAACATTGGTGCGTTCCACACTATCAATGGTGTCCTCATTTTCTGTCGCAACTCGTATTGCTTTTGCTAAGTTTTCGCATTTTGAAAACTTAACGGTATTTTTGGTGTCTTCATTTTTAGCACCATTAACCAAAGCTTGAATTCCCGCTTTATTTGCTAGAGTCTTTGCAACATCTTGTGGGACTTTGTTTTCCACATATGCTAGCTCGAGCTTTGCGCTTAGTTTTTCTATTTCGTCTGCAAAACTAGCGAAATCCTTTCTTTGTTTCGAAATTGAAAGCTTGGCAATAATTGTTTGAGGTTCTGTTTTAACCGAGAATTTCTGCTTAAGGCTGTCAATGATAGCGTCGATGGTTGTCGGAACCGCTGTAAATATTTGACTTGCCTTTCCTTCGAATTTGGAGAGTATCACTTGAATCAGTACATTTCGGTTTGCATCAGAAACAAGATCTTTACATGCTGTCAATGCTCTTATCACGTTATTTAACGATTCGGCGTTACCATCGTACTTTGGTACGAGATTGGTGATAACATTTAGCGTTTCTGTAAGTGTCGCCATTCTGACTTTTTTGTGTCTTTTAAGAAGGTTTATTATGCAATGTGCTATTGTTTTAAATTGCACGTGTTGTGGCTTAGACAAATGGAGATTGATCAACTCTGTTATTTTTGTAATGAAATTCCTTGCTTTGAGCATATACTCTGTAACCTCACTGTCTTTATATTTGCTCTCATGTTTCAATAAAAAGCACTGCAAATTTTTATATGTTTCATCAGCTGTATTCTTAATTGCCTTTAAAGTAACCTTTCTATGGCGTTTGGTAATATCCTTGATTCTATCGAGTAGCCTTTCTAGTTTTCTCAGATCTTCTTGCGGTTGCGTCATATTCAGAGGGAAAAACGTACATTTTTGTTTTTACTTATCTTTTACGCATTGTGCTGCCGGTGTTCTGCGCCGATAAACTGCTATTGCTGGTAAAGTCATCATTCGTCATTTCTGCTGACGGCTGCTACTAGTCTTCCAGGCTGCCACTGCTTCAGGTCTGCACTGCTTCGGGCCTGCACTGCTTCGATTTCTGCACTGCTTCGATTTCTGCATATCAGCTGGTTCTCCACAAGCCGCTGGTCTTCCGCTTGTCGCTGGTCCTCCGCTTGCCGCTAGTTCCTCGCTTGCCGCTGGTTCTCCGCTTGTCGCTGGTTCTCCATAGGGGTTTTGTGCAAACGGGCACAATTTGTTTTCACTTTTAGTCCGGTTTTTTTTTCACTTATAGTCTCGGTTTTTTTTTTCACTTATAGTCTGGGTTTTTTTTTCACTTTTTTCATCGTTTTAGCTTCCCTTTGGCATCTTGTGTCCATTTCACTATTTTATTTGGGAAGCGTCAAAAGTCGTACAGAGCGACTTTCCTGGGCTACCAGTAGTTTATAGATGTATTTTAACAATCTATCCGTAAGAAAGATTGCTACCAATATAATTAGCACGGCTCTTTTTTTCATGACCTGAGCCATATGGTGCACTTAAGGTCACTTAGCCCACTCACTGCATCTATTTACTGAACTTTTCTGCACTCTCAACCATCAAGGTTCTTGTTGTTCTCTTCTTCAGTGATGGTACCCATTAGTGATCACACTGAATAATCGTCACTTCACTCGTTCTTTCTCAGTATGCACATCACGATTTCCCATCACACCGTCACGGTCGCCATGTGGTAGATGGTGGAGCTGGTGGACTTGCTGCGTCGCGGACTTTAACCGTTTAGAACTTTATCGCGCACATGAGTCGCGGGCGGACTCTGCTGACCGGACAGCATGGAAACACTTAAGGTGTTTTCCCAAATACACGGTACGGAACGTTGGGAAGCGTCGGGCCTTACCTCGGGTAGGGGGACTTCGACGTTCCGGGAGAAATCAATAAATAGACACGAGGTTTAATTTATCATTATCTCCGATGAACTGGCTCTGTTGTCCAACTATCGGTTCTTTATTTATACCAACTTATTGAACGATTTTACACGGTTTTTAGGAAAGTGTTTGTGACGGTTGCCGAAATAGTTGACTCGGCTAGATGATGTCAACTTGTGTTATAATTGGTCAAAGTGGTAAAGGGTGGCTTTCCGGTGCGAGCTAGTACATAGCCTACGCTGCACTTTGAGTGCGTTTACCTCTTGTTTACCAGCTAGCTTGTTGGTAAACCCTTCGTATGCCAACCGATTGGTTTGCGCCAACCAGCGCCTGTTGTTTATGCAATAATATGTTTAGTCGAGGTGATTCTATCACACGATGCAAAATGGTGTTTAGAAGGTGCTTAAAGTGACTTTAAAGAGAAGGAGACGATGCAAAATGGTGTTTATAAGGTGCTTAAAGTGACTTTAAAGAGAATGAGACGATGCAAAATGGTGTTTAGAAGGTGCTTAAAGTGACTTTAAAGAGAATGAGACGATGCAAAATGGTGTTTAGAAGGTGCTTAAAGTGACTTTAAAGAGAATGAGACGATGCAAAATGGTGTTTAGAAGGTGCTTAAAGTGACTTTAAAGAGAATGAGACGATGCAAAATGGTGTTTAGAAGGTGCTTAAAGTGACTTTAAAGAGAATGAGACGATGCAAAATGAGGTTTAGAAGGTGCTTAAAGAGATTTTAAAGAGAATGAGACGATGCAAAATGGTGTTTAGAAGGTGCTTAAAGTGACTTTAAAGAGAATGAGACGATGCAAAATGAGGTTTAGAAGGTGCTTAAAGTGACTTTAAAGAGAATGAGACGATGCAAAATGGTGTTAAGAAGGTGCTCAAACTGACTTTAAAGAGAATGAGACGATGCAAAATGGTGTTTAGAAGGTGCTTAAAGTGACTTTAAAGAGAATGAGACGATGCAAAATGGTGTTTAGAAGGTGCTTAAAGTGACTTTAAGGAGAATGAGACGATGCAAAATGAGGTTAAGAAGGTGCTTAAAGTGACTTTAAAGAGAATGAGACGATGCAAAATGGTGTTTATAAGGTGCTTAAAATGACTTTAAAGAGAATGAGACGATGCAAAATGAGGTTTAGAAGGTGCTTAAAGTGACTTTAAAGAGAATGAGACGATGAAAAATGAGGTTTAGAAGGTGCTTAAAGTGACTTTAAAGAGAATGAGACGATGCAAAATGCGGTTTAGAAGGTGCTCAAAGTGACTTTAAAGAGAATGAGACGATGCAAAATGGTGTTTAGAAGGTGCTTAAAGTGACTTTTAAGAGAATGAGACGATGCAAAATGGTGTTTAGAAGGTGCTTAAAGTGACTTTAAAGAGAATGAGACGATGCAAAATGGTGTTTAGAAGGTGCTTAAAGTGACTTTAAAGAGAATGAGACGATGCAAAATGAGGTTTAGAAGGTGCTCAAAGTGACTTTAAAGAGAATGAGACGATGCAAAATGAGGTTTAGAAGGTGCTTAAAGTGACTTTAAAGAGAATGAGACGATGCAAAATGGTGCTAAGAAGGTGCTTAAAGTGACTTTAAAGAGAATGAGACGATGCAAAATGAGGTTTAGAAGGTGCTTAAAGTGACTTTAAAGAGAATGAGACGATGCAAAATGGTGTTAAGAAGGTGCTTAAAGTGACTTTAAAGAGAATGAGACGATGCAAAATGAGGTTTAGAAGGTGCTTAAAGTGACTTTTAAGAGAATGAGACGATGCAAAATGGTGTTTAGAAGGTGCTTAAAGTGACTTTAAAGAGAATGAGACCATGCAAAATGGTGTTTATAAGGTGCTTAAAATGACTTTAAAGAGAATGAGACGATGCAAAATGAGGTTTAGAAGGTGCTTAAAGTGACTTTAAAGAGAATGAGACGATGAAAAATGAGGTTTAGAAGGTGCTTAAAGTGACTTTAAAGAGAATGAGACGATGCAAAATGAGGTTTAAAAGGTGCTCAAAGTGACTTTAAAGAGAATGAGACGATGCAAAATGGTGTTTAGAAGGTGCTTAAAGTGACTATAAAGAGAATGAGACGATGCAAAATGAGGTTTAGAAGGTGCTTAAAGTGACTTTAAAGAGAATGAGACGATGCAAAATGGTGTTTAGAAGGTGCTTGAAGTGACTTTAAAGAGAATGAGACGATACAAAATGGTGTTTAGAAGGTGCTTAAAGTGACTTTAAAGAGAATGAGACGATGCAAAATGAGGTTTAGAAGGTGTTTAAAGTGACTTTAAAGAGAATGAGACGATGCAAAATGGTGAAAAGAAGGTGCTTAAAGTGACTTTAAAGAGAATGAGACGATGCAAAATGGTGCTAAGAAGGTGCTTAAAGTGACTTTAAAGAGAATGAGACGATGCAAAATGAGGTTTAGAAGGTGCTTAAAGTGACTTTAAAGAGAATGAGACGATGCAAAATGGTGTTAAGAAGGTGCTTAAAGTGACTTTAAAGAGAATGAGACGATGCAAAATGAGGTTTAGAAGGTGCTTAAAGTGACTTTAAAGAGAATGAGACGATGCAAAATGGTGTTTAGAAGGTGCTTAAAGTGACTTTAAAGAGAATGAGACGATGCAAAATGGTGTTTAGAAGGTGCTTAAAGTGACTTTAAAGAGAATGAGACGATGCAAAATGAGGTTTAGAAGGTGCTTAAAGTAACTTTAAAGAGAACGAGACGATGCAAAATGGTGTTTAAAAGGTGCTTAAAGTGACTTTAAAGAGAATGAGACCATGCAAAATGGTGTTTAGAAGGTGCTTAAAGTGACTTTAAAGAGAATGAGACGATGCAAAATGGTGTTTAGAAGGTGCTTAAAGTGACTTTAAAGAGAATGAGACGATGCAAAATGGTGTTTAGAAGGTGCTTAAAGTGACTTTAAAGAGAATGAGACGATGCAAAATGAGGTTTAGAAGGTGCTTAAAGTGACTTTAATGAGAATGAGACGATGCAAAATGGTGTTTAGAAGGTGCTTAAAGTGACTTTAAAGAGAATGAGACGATGCGAAATGGTGCTAAGAAGGTGCTTAAAGTGACTTTAAAGAGAATGAGACGATGCAAAATGGTGTTTAGAAGGTGCTTAAAGTGACTTTAAAGAGAATGAGACGATGCAAAATGAGGTTTAGAAGGTGCTTAAAGTGACTTTAAAGAGAATGAGACGATGCAAAATGGTGTTAAGAAGGTGCTTAAAGTGACTTTAAAGAGAATGAGACGATGCAAAATGAGGTTTAGAAGGTGCTTAAAGTGACTTTAAAGAGAATGAGACGATGCAAAATGGTGTTTAGAAGGTGCTTAAAGTGACTTTAAAGAGAATGAGACGATGCAAAATGGTGTTTAGAAGGTGCTTAAAGTGACTTTAAAGAGAATGAGACGATGCAAAATGGTGTTTAGAAGGTGCTTAAAGTGACTTTAAAGAGAATGAGACGATGCAAAATGGTGTTTAGAAGGTGCTTAAAGTGACTTTAAAGAGAATGAGACGATGCAAAATGAGGTTTAGAAGGTGCTTAAAGTGACTTTAAAGAGAATGAGACGATGCAAAATGAGGTTTAAAAGGTGCTCAAAGTGACTTTAAAGAGAATGAGACGTTGCAAAATGGTGTTTAGAAGGTGCTTAAAGTGACTTTAAAGAGAATGAGACGATGCAAAATGGTGTTTAGAAGGTGCTTAAAGTGACTTTAAAGAGAATGAGACGATGCAAAATGGTGTTTAGAAGGTGCTTAAAGTGACTTTAAAGAGAATGAGACGATGCAAAATGGTGCTAAGAAGGTGCTTAAAGTGACTTTAAAGAGAATGAGACGATGCAAAATGAGGTTTAGAAGGTGCTTAAAGTGACTTTAAAGAGAATGAGACGATGCAAAATGGTGTTTAGAAGGTGCTTAAAGTGACTTTAAAGAGAATGAGACGATGCAAAATGAGGTTTAGAAGGTGCTTAAAGTGACTTTAAAGAGAATGAGACGATGCAAAATGGTGCTAAGAAGGTGCTTAAAGTGACTTTAAAGAGAATGAGACGATGCAAAATGGTGAAAAGAAGGTGCTTAAAGTGACTTTAAAGAGAATGAGACGATGCAAAATGAGGTTTAGAAGGTGCTTAAAGTGACTTTAAAGAGAATGAGACGATGCAAAATGGTGTTTAAAAGGTGCTTAAAGTGACTTTAAAGAGAATGAGACCATGCAAAATGGTGTTTAGAAGGTGCTTAAAGTGACTTTAAAGAGAATGAGACGATGCAAAATGGTGTTTAGAAGGTGCTTAAAGTGACTTTAAAGAGAATGAGACGATGCAAAATGGTGTTTAGAAGGTGCTTAAAGTGACTATAAAGAGAATGAGACGATGCAAAATGAGGTTTAGAAGGTGCTTAAAGTGACTTTAAAGAGAATGAGACGATGCAAAATGGTGTTTAGAAGGTGCTTAAAGTGACTTTAAAGAGAATGAGACGATGCAAAATGAGGTTTAGAAGGTGCTTAAAGTGACTTTAAAGAGAATGAGACGATGCAAAATGGTGTTTAGAAGGTGCTTAAAGTGACTTTAAAGAGAATGAGACGATGCAAAATGGTGTTTAGAAGGTGCTTAAAGTGACTTTAATGAGAATGAGACGATGCAAAATGGTGTTTAGAAGGTGCTTAAAGTGACTTTAAAGAGAATGAGACGATGCAAAATGGTGTTTAGAAGGTGCTTAAAGTGACTTTAAAGAGAATGAGACGATGCAAAATGGTGCTAAGAAGGTGCTTAAAGTGACTTTAAAGAGAATGAGACGATGCAAAATGGTGAAAAGAAGGTGCTTAAAGTGACTTTAAAGAGAATGAGACGATGCAAAATGAGGTTTAGAAGGTGCTTAAAGTGACTTTAAAGAGAATGAGACGATGCAAAATGGTGTTAAGAAGGTGCTTAAAGTGACTTTAAAGAGAATGAGACGATGCAAATTGGTGTTTAGAAGGTGCTTAAAGTGACTTTAAAGAGAATGAGACGATGCAAAATGAGGTTTAGAAGGTGCTTAAAGTGACTTTAAAGAGAATGAGACGATGCAAAATGGTGTTTAGAAGGTGCTTAAAGTGACTTTAAAGAGAATGAGACGATGCAAAATGGTGAAAAGAAGGTGCTTAAAGTGACTTTAAAGAGAATGAGACGATGCAAAATGAGGTTTAGAAGGTGCTTAAAGTGACTTTAAAGAGAATGAGACGATGCAAAATGGTGTTTAAAAGGTGCTTAAAGTGACTTTAAAGAGAATGAGACGATGCAAAATGGTGTTTAGAAGGTGCTTAAAGTGACTTTAAAGAGAATGAGACGATGCAAAATGGTGTTAAGAAGGTGCTTAAAGTGACTTTAAAGAGAATGAGACGATGCAAAATGAGGTTTAGAAGGTGCTTAAAGTGACTTTAAAGAGAATGAGACGATGCAAAATGAGGTTTAGAAGGTGCTTAAAGTGACTTTAAAGAGAATGAGACGATGCAAAATGGTGTTTAAAAGGTGCTTAAAGTGACTTTAAAGAGAATGAGACGATGCAAAATGGTGTTTAGAAGGTGCTTAAAGTGACTTTAAAGAGAATGAGACGATGCAAAATGAGGTTTAGAAGGTGCTCAAAGTGACTTTAAAGAGAATGTGACGATGCAAAATGAGGTTTAGAAGGTGCTTAAAGTGACTTTAAAGAGAATGAGACGATGCAAAATGGTGCTAAGAAGGTGCTTTAAGTGACTTTAAAGAGAATGAGACGATGCAAAATGAGGTTTAGAAGGTGCTTAAAGTGACTTTAAAGAGAATGAGACGATGCAAAATGAGGTTTAAAAGGTGCTCAAAGTGACTTTAAAGAGAATGAGACGATGCAAAATGGTGTTTAGAAGGTGCTTAAAGTGACTTTAAAGAGAATGAGACCATGCAAAATGGTGTTAAGAAGGTGCTTAAAGTGACTTTAAAGAGAATGAGACGATGCAAAATGGTGTTTAGAAGGTGCTTAAAGTGACTTTAAAGAGAATGAGACGATGCAAAATGAGGTTTAGAAGGTGCTTAAAGTGACTTTAAAGAGAATGAGACGATGCAAAATGAGGTTTAGAAGGTGCTTAAAGTGACTTTAAAGAGAATGAGACGATGCAAAATGGTGCTAAGAAGGTGCTTAAAGTGACTTTAAAGAGAATGAGACGATGCAAAATGGTGTTTAGAAGGTGCTTAAAGTGACTTTAAAGAGAATGAGACGATGCAAAATGGTGCTAAGAAGGTGCTTAAACTGACTTTAAAGAGAATGAGACGATGCAAAATGGTGTTTAGAAGGTGCTTAAAGTGACTTTAAAGAGAATGAGACGATGCAAAATGAGGTTTAGAAGGTGCTTAAAGTTACTTTAAAGAGAATGAGACGATGCAAAATGGTGCTAAGAAGGTGCTTAAAGTGACTTTAAAGAGAATGAGACGATGCAAAATGGTGCTAAGAAGGTGCTTAAAGTGACTTTAAAGAGAATGAGACGATGCAAAATGGTGTTTAGAAGGTGCTTAAAGTGACTTTAAAGAGAATGAGACGATGCAAAATGAGGTTTAGAAGGTGCTTAAAGTGACTTTAAAGAGAATGAGACGATGCAAAATGGTGTTTAGAAGGTGCTTAAAGTGACTTTAAAAAGAATGAGACGATGCAAAATGGTGTTTAGAAGGTGCTTAAAGTGACTTTAAAGAGAATGAGACGATGCAAAATGAGGTTTAGAAGGTGCTTAAAGTGACTTTAAAGAGAATGAGACGATGCAAAATGGTGCTAAGAAGGTGCTTAAAGTGACTTTAAAGAGAATGAGACGATGCAAAATGGTGTTTAGAAGGTGCTTAAAGTGACTTTAAAGAGAATGAGACGATGCAAAATGGTGTTTAGAAGGTGCTTAAAGTTACTTTAAAGAGAATGAGACGATGCAAAATGAGGTTTAGAAGGTGCTTAAAGTGACTTTAAAGAGAATGAGACGATGCAAAATGAGGTTTAAAAGGTGCTCAAAGTGACTTTAAAGAGAATGAGACGATGCAAAATGGTGCTAAGAAGGTGCTTAAAGTGACTTTAAAGAGAATGAGACGATGCAAAATGAGGTTTAGAAGGTGCTTAAAGTGACTTTAAAGAGAATGAGACGATGCAAAATGGTGTTTAGAAGGTGCTTAAAGTTACTTTAAAGAGAATGAGACGATGCAAAATGGTGTTTAGAAGGTGCTTAAAGTGACTTTAAAGAGAATGAGACGATGCAAAATGGTGTTTAGAAGGTGCTTAAAGTGACTTTAAAGAGAATGAGACGATGCAAAATGGTGTTTAGAAGGTGCTTAAAGTGACTTTAAAGAGAATGAGACGATGCAAAATGGTGTTTAGAAGGTGCTTAAAGTGACTTTAAAGAGAATGAGACGATGCAAAATGAGGTTTAGAAGGTGCTTAAAGTTACTTTAAAGAGAATGAGACGATGCAAAATGGTGCTAAGAAGGTGCTTAAAGTGACTTTAAAGAGAATGAGACGATGCAAAATGGTGCTAAGAAGGTGCTTAAAGTGACTTTAAAGAGAATGAGACGATGCAAAATGGTGTTTAGAAGGTGCTTAAAGTGACTTTAAAGAGAATGAGACGATGCAAAATGAGGTTTAGAAGGTGCTTAAAGTGACTTTAAAGAGAATGAGACGATGCAAAATGGTGTTTAGAAGGTGCTTAAAGTGACTTTAAAAAGAATGAGACGATGCAAAATGGTGTTTAGAAGGTGCTTAAAGTGACTTTAAAGAGAATGAGACGATGCAAAATGGTGTTTAGAAGGTGCTTAAAGTGACTTTAAAGAGAATGAGACGATGCAAAATGGTGTTTAGAATGTGCTTAAAGTGACTTTAAAGAGAATGAGACGATGCAAAATGGTGTTTAGAAGGTGCTTAAAGTGACTTTAAAGAGAATGAGACGATGCAAAATGGTGTTTAGAAGGTGCTTAAAGTGACTTTAAAGAGAATGAGACGATGCAAAATGAGGTTTAGAAGGTGCTTAAAGTTACTTTAAAGAGAATGAGACGATGCAAAATGAGGTTTAGAAGGTGCTTAAAGTGACTTTAAAGAGAATGAGACGATGCAAAATGGTGTTTAGAAGGTGCTTAAAGTGACTTTAAAAAGAATGAGACGATGCAAAATGGTGTTTAGAAGGTGCTTAAAGTGACTTTAAAGAGAATGAGACGATGCAAAATGGTGTTTAGAAGGTGCTTAAAGTTACTTTAAAGAGAATGAGACGATGCAAAATGGTGTTTAAAAGGTGCTTAAAGTGACTTTAAAGAGAATGAGACGATGCAAAATGGTGTTTAGAAGGTGCTTAAAGTGACTTTAAAGAGAATGAGACGATGCAAAATGGTGTTTAGAAGGTGCTTAAAGTGACTTTAAAGTGAATGAGACGATGCAAAATGGTGTTTAGAAGGTGCTTAAAGTGACTTTAATGAGAATGAGACGATGCAAAATGGTGTTTAGAAGGTGCTTAAAGTGACTTTAAAGAGAATGAGACGATGCAAAATGAGGTTTAGAAGGTGCTTAAAGTTACTTTAAAGAGAATGAGACGATGCAAAATGAGGTTTAGAAGGTGCTTAAAGTGACTTTAAAGAGAATGAGACGATGCAAAATGGTGCTAAGAAGGTGCTTAAAGTGACTTTAAAGAGAATGAGACGATGCAAAATGAGGTTTAGAAGGTGCTTAAAGTGACTTTAAAGAGAATGAGACGATGCAAAATGGTGTTTAGAAGGTGCTTAAAGTGACTTTAAAGAGAATGAGACGATGCAAAATGGTGTTTAGAAGGTGCTTAAAGTGACTTTAAAGAGAATGAGACGATGCAAAATGGTGTTTAGAAGGTGCTTAAAGTTACTTTAAAGAGAATGAGACGATGCAAAATGGTGTTTAGAAGGTGCTTAAAGTGACTTTAAAGAGAATGAGACGATGCAAAATGGTGTTTAGAAGGTGCTTAAAGTGACTTTAAAGAGAATGAGACGATGCAAAATGGTGTTTAGAAGGTGCTTAAAGTGACTTTAAAGAGAATGAGACGATGCAAAATGGTGTTTAGAAGGTGCTTAAAGTGACTTTAATGAGAATGAGACGATGCAAAATGGTGTTTAGAAGGTGCTTAAAGTGACTTTAAAGAGAATGAGACGATGCAAAATGAGGTTTAGAAGGTGCTTAAAGTTACTTTAAAGAGAATGAGACGATGCAAAATGAGGTTTAGAAGGTGCTTAAAGTGACTTTAAAGAGAATGAGACGATGCAAAATGGTGCTAAGAAGGTGCTTAAAGTGACTTTAAAGAGAATGAGACGATGCAAAATGGTGTTTAGAAGGTGCTTAAAGTGACTTTAAAGAGAATGAGACGATGCAAAATGGTGTTTAGAAGGTGCTTAAAGTGACTTTAAAGAGAATGAGACGATGCAAAATGGTGTTTAGAAGGTGCTTAAAGTGACTATAAAGAGAATGAGACGATGCAAAATGAGGTTTAGAAGGTGCTTAAAGTGACTTTAAAGAGAATGAGACGATGCAAAATGGTGTTTAGAAGGTGCTTAAAGTGACTTTAAAGAGAATGAGACGATGCAAAATGAGGTTTAGAAGGTGCTTAAAGTGACTTTAAAGAGAATGAGACGATGCAAAATGTTGTTTAGAAGGTGCTTAAAGTGACTTTAAAGAGAATGAGACGATGCAAAATGGTGTTTAGAAGGTGCTTAAAGTGACTTTAATGAGAATGAGACGATGCAAAATGGTGTTTAGAAGGTGCTTAAAGTGACTTTAAAGAGAATGAGACGATGCAAAATGGTGTTTAGAAGGTGCTTAAAGTGACTTTACAGAGAATGAGACGATGCAAAATGGTGCTAAGACGGTGCTTAAAGTGACTTTAAAGAGAATGAGACGATGCAAAATGGTGAAAAGAAGGTGCTTAAAGTGACTTTAAAGAGAATGAGACGATGCAAAATGAGGTTTAGAAGGTGCTTAAAGTGACTTTAAAGAGAATGAGACGATGCAAAATGGTGTTAAGAAGGTGCTTAAAGTGACTTTAAAGAGAATGAGACGATGCAAAATGGTGTTTAGAAGGTGCTTAAAGTGACTTTAAAGAGAAT
Source organism: Anopheles coustani (assembly GCF_943734705.1). Taxonomy (NCBI): domain Eukaryota; kingdom Metazoa; phylum Arthropoda; class Insecta; order Diptera; family Culicidae; genus Anopheles; species Anopheles coustani. Next base: position 48,184 of record NW_026525235.1, read on the forward strand.
GAGACGATGCAAAATGAGGTTTAGAAGGTGCTTAAAGTGACTTTAAAGAGAATGAGACGATGCAAAATGGTGTTTAGAAGGTGCTTAAAGTGACTTTAAAGAGAATGAGACGATGCAAAATGGTGAAAAGAAGGTGCTTAAAGTGACTTTAAAGAGAATGAGACGATGCAAAATGAGGTTTAGAAGGTGCTTAAAGTGACTTTAAAGAGAATGAGACGATGCAAAATGGTGTTTAAAAGGTGCTTAAAGTGACTTTAAAGAGAATGAGACGATGCAAAATGGTGTTTAGAAGGTGCTTAAAGTGACTTTAAAGAGAATGAGACGATGCAAAATGGTGTTAAGAAGGTGCTTAAAGTGACTTTAAAGAGAATGAGACGATGCAAAATGAGGTTTAGAAGGTGCTTAAAGTGACTTTAAAGAGAATGAGACGATGCAAAATGAGGTTTAGAAGGTGCTTAAAGTGACTTTAAAGAGAATGAGACGATGCAAAATGGTGTTTAAAAGGTGCTTAAAGTGACTTTAAAGAGAATGAGACGATGCAAAATGGTGTTTAGAAGGTGCTTAAAGTGACTTTAAAGAGAATGAGACGATGCAAAATGAGGTTTAGAAGGTGCTCAAAGTGACTTTAAAGAGAATGAGACGATGCAAAATGAGGTTTAGAAGGTGCTTAAAGTGACTTTAAAGAGAATGAGACGATGCAAAATGGTGCTAAGAAGGTGCTTAAAGTGACTTTAAAGAGAATGAGACGATGCAAAATGAGGTTTAGAAGGTGCTTAAAGTGACTTTAAAGAGAATGAGACGATGCAAAATGAGGTTTAGAAGGTGCTCAAAGTGACTTTAAAGAGAATGAGACGATGCAAAATGGTGTTTAGAAGGTGCTTAAAGTGACTTTAAAGAGAATGAGACCATGCAAAATGGTGTTAAGAAGGTGCTTAAAGTGACTTTAAAGAGAATGAGACGATGCAAAATGAGGTTTAGAAGGTGCTTAAAGTGACTTTAAAGAGAATGAGACGATGCAAAATGGTGTTTAAAAGGTGCTTAAAGTGACTTTAAAGAGAATGAGACGATGCAAAATGGTGTTTAGAAGGTGCTTAAAGTGACTTTAAAGAGAATGAGACGATGCAAAATGAGGTTTAGAAGGTGCTCAAAGTGACTTTAAAGAGAATGAGACGATGCAAAATGAGGTTTAGAAGGTGCTTAAAGTGACTTTAAAGAGAATGAGACGATGCAAAATGGTGTTTAGAAGGTGCTTAAAGTGACTTTAAAGAGAATGAGACGATGCAAAATGGTGTTTAGAAGGTGCTTAAAGTGACTTTAAAGAGAATGAGACGATGCAAAATGGTGTTTAGAAAGTGCTTAAAGTGACTTTAAAGAGAATGAGACGATGCAAAATGAGGTTTAGAAGGTGCTTAAAGTGACTTTAAAGAGAATGAGACGATGCAAAATGAGGTTTAGAAGGTGCTTAAAGTGACTTTAAAGAGAATGAGACGATGCAAAATGGTGCTAAGAAGGTGCTTAAAGTGACTTTTAAGAGAATGAGACGATGCAAAATGAGGTTTAGAAGGTGCTTAAAGTGACTTTAAAAAGAATGAGACGATGCAAAATGGTGTTTAGAAGGTGCTTAAAGTGACTTTAAAGAGAATGAGACGATGCAAAATGGTGTTTAGAAGGTGCTTAAAGTGACTTTAAAGAGAATGAGACGATGCAAAATGGTGTTTAGAAGGTGCTTAAAGTTACTTTAGAGAGAATGAGACGATGCAAAATGAGGTTTAGAAGGTGCTTAAAGTGACTTTAAAGAGAATGAGACGATGCAAAATGGTGTTTAGAAGGTGCTTAAAGTGACTTTAAAGAGAATGAGACGATGCAAAATGGTGTTTAGAAGGTGCTTAAAGTGACTTTAAAGAGAATGAGACGATGCAAAATGAGGTTTAGAAGGTGCTTAAAGTGACTTTAAAGAGAATGAGACGATGCAAAATGGTGTTTAGAAGGTGCTTAAAGTGACTTTAAAGAGAATGAGACGATGCAAAATGAGGTTTAGAAGGTGCTTAAAGTGACTTTAAAGAGAATGAGACGATGCAAAATGGTGTTAAGAAGCTGCTTAAAGTGACTTTAAAGAGAATGAGACGATGCAAAATGAGGTTTAGAAGGTGCTTAAAGTGACTTTAAAGAGAATGAGACGATGCAAAATGGTGTTTAGAAGGTGCTTAAAGTGACTTTAAAAAAAATGAGACGATGCAAAATGGTGTTTAGAAGGTGCTTAAAGTGACTTTAAAGAGAATGAGACGATGCAAAATGAGGTTTAGAAGGTGCTTAAAGTGACTTTAAAGAGAATGAGACGATGCAAAATGGTGCTAAGAAGGTGCTTAAAGTGACTTTAAAGAGAATGAGACGATGCAAAATGGTGTTTAGAAGGTGCTTAAAGTGACTTTAAAGAGAATGAGACGATGCAAAATGAGGTTTAGAAGGTGCTTAAAGTGACTTTAAAGAGAATGAGACGATGCAAAATGGTGCTAAGAAGGTGCTTAAAGTGACTTTAAAGAGAATGAGACGATGCAAAATGAGGTTTAGAAGGTGCTTAAAGTGACTTTAAAGAGAATGAGACGATGCAAAATGGTGTTTAAAAGGTGCTTAAAGTGACTTTAAAGAGAATGAGACCATGCAAAATGGTGTTTAGAAGGTGCTTAAAGTGACTTTAAAGAGAATGAGACGATGCAAAATGGTGTTTAGAAGGTGCTTAAAGTGACTTTAAAGAGAATGAGACGATGCAAAATGGTGTTTAGAAGGTGCTTAAAGTGACTTTAAAGAGAATGAGACGATGCAAAATGAGGTTTAGAAGGTGCTTAAAGTGACTTTAAAGAGAATGAGACGATGCAAAATGAGTTTTAGAAGGTGCTTAAAGTGACTTTAAAGAGAATGAGACGATGCAAAATGGTGCTAAGAAGGTGCTTAAAGTGACTTTAAAGAGAATGAGACGATGCAAAATGAGGTTTAGAAGGTGCTTAAAGTGACTTTAAAGAGAATGAGACGATGCAAAATGGTGTTTAGAAGGTGCTTAAAGTGACTTTAAAGAGAATGAGACGATGCAAAATGGTGTTTAGAAGGTGCTTAAAGTGACTTTAAAGAGAATGAGACGATGCAAAATGAGGTTTAGAAGGTGCTTAAAGTGACTTTAAAGAGAATGAGACGATGCAAAATGGTGTTTAGAAGGTGCTTAAAGTGACTTTAAAGAGAATGAGACGATGCAAAATGGTGTTTAGAAGGTGCTTAAAGTGACTTTAAAGAGAATGAGACGATGCAAAATGAGGTTTAGAAGGTGCTTAAAGTGACTTTAAAGAGAATGAGACGATGCAAAATGGTGTTTAGAAGGTGCTTAAAGTGACTTTAAAGAGAATGAGACGATGCAAAATGGTGTTTAGAAGGTGCTTAAAGTGACTTTAAAGAGAATGAGACGATGCAAAATGAGGTTTAGAAGGTGCTTAAAGTGACTTTAAAGAGAATGAGACGATGCAAAATGAGGTTTAAAAGGTGCTCAAAGTGACTTTAAAGAGAATGAGACGATGCAAAATGGTGTTTAGAAGGTGCTTAAAGTGACTTTAAAGAGAATGAGACGATGCAAAATGGTGTTTAGAAGGTGCTTAAAGTGACTTTAAAGAGAATGAGACGATGCAAAATGGTGTTTAGAAGGTGCTTAAAGTGACTTTAAAGAGAATGAGACGATGCAAAATGGTGTTTAGAAGGTGCTTAAAGTGACTTTAAAGAGAATGAGACGATGCAAAATGAGGTTTAGAAGGTGCTTAAAGTGACTTTAAAGAGAATGAGACGATGCAAAATGGTGTTAAGAAGGTGCTTAAAGTGACTTTAAAGAGAATGAGACGATGCAAAATGGTGTTTAGAAGGTGCTTAAAGTGACTTTAAAGAGAATGAGACGATGCAAAATGGTGTTTAGAAGGTGCTTAAAGTGACTTTAAAGAGAATGAGACCATGCAAAATGGTGTTAAGAAGGTGCTTAAAGTGACTTTAAAGAGAATGAGACGATGCAAAATGAGGTTTAGAAGGTGCTTAAAGTGACTTAAAAGAGAATGAGACGATGCAAAATGGTGTTTAGAAGGTGCTTGAAGTGACTTTAAAGAGAATGAGACGATACAAAATGGTGTTTAGAAGGTGCTTAAAGTGACTTTAAAGAGAATGAGACGATGCAAAATGAGGTTTAGAAGGTGCTTAAAGTGACTTTAAAGAGAATGAGACGATGCAAAATGGTGTTTAGAAGGTGCTTAAAGTGACTTTAAAGAGAATGAGACGATACAAAATGGTGTTTAGAAGGTGCTTAAAGTGACTTTAAAGAGAATGAGACGATGCAAAATGAGGTTTAGAAGGTGCTTAAAGTGACTTTAAAGAGAATGAGACGATGCAAAATGAGGTTTAAAAGGTGCTCAAAGTGACTTTAAAGAGAATGAGACGATGCAAAATGGTGTTTAGAAGGTGCTTAAAGTGACTTTAAAGAGAATGAGACGATGCAAAATGGTGTTTAGAAGGTGCTTAAAGTGACTTTAAAGAGAATGAGACGATGCAAAATGAGGTTTAGAAGGTGCTTAAAGTGACTTTAAAGAGAATGAGACGATGCAAAATGGTGTTTAGAAGGTGCTTAAAGTGACTTTAAAGAGAATGAGACGATGCAAAATGAGGTTTAGAAGGTGCTTAAAGTGACTTTAAAGAGAATGAGACGATGCAAAATGGTGTTTAGAAGGTGCTTAAAGTGACTTTAAAGAGAATGAGACGATGCAAAATGAGGTTTAGAAGGTGCTTAAAGTGACTTTAAACAGAATGAGACGATGCAAAATGGTGTGTAGAAGGTGCTTAAAGTGACTTTAAAGAGAATGAGACGATGCAAAATGAGGTTTAGAAGGTGCTTAAAGTGACTTTAAAGAGAATGAGACGATGCAAAATGGTGCTGTAGCATGCTTATGCTATACAGCCTTAAAATGATGACAAGGTCACAAGAAGAATCGGAACGATTCAAACCGAACATACTTTGTACCACAATGTCAATTCATCCATACCCAAACCAACTGACCTATATATTCGAAGACGAAACGTAAGCAGATTTTATCCAACGCACGAAACCGAAACAGCGCAACTCGCAAGCGCATCGCGACGCGTAAAGGCACAGCCACGCTCAAACAATAACAAACAGCGTGACCACCGCGAACGCTTCAAGCGGAAGAACTTTCAATAACATAAACAGAAAGCGGAAGAACCGCCAAGCGAAATCGAGCGCATAACGATGCGACAAGAAAGATGCTTTTTGCAGACAAGATGGGAAAACCATTTAATAAACATTCAGAGAGCAGGAACACAAAGTAGGAAGTTAAACTTTCACCAACGGAACGTAAATAAGGAACAACAGAACTAACCAATCAGAAGACGGAATGATGTCAACTAACCCCATTGTATCAACGTAGTAATAATGAGTATAAAATAAAGAGATACGACAAATGACGGTGCAGTCGAGAAGTAGAGCACTGAAGAGTCAGAGTCAGAGTCAGACTCGGAGGACGTTTGTCGATTCAAAATGAACAGACGAGTCTAGATTTATTTTTCTCACTGATCCAGCAGTAGCAACTCACTCCTCACTCTCGGCGGCCTTCTCCCATCGTTTTCCACGACAACCACAGTGCTAAGAAGGTGCTTAAAGTGACTTTAAAGAGAATGAGACGATGCAAAATGGTGTTTAGAAGGTGCTTAAAGTGACTTTAAAGAGAATGAGACGATGCAAAATGAGGTTTAGAAGGTGCTTAAAGTGACTTTAAAGAGAATGAGACGATGCAAAATGGTGTTTAAAAGGTGCTTAAAGTGACTTTAAAGAGAATGAGACCATGCAAAATGGTGTTTAGAAGGTGCTTAAAGTGACTTTAAAGAGAATGAGACGATGCAAAATGGTGTTTAGAAGGTGCTTAAAGTGACTTTAAAGAGAATGAGACGATGCAAAATGAGGTTTAGAAGGTGCTTAAAGTGACTTTAAAGAGAATGAGACGATGCAAAATGGTGTTTAGAAGGTGCTTAAAGTGACTTTAAAGAGAATGAGACGATGCAAAATGAGGTTTAGAAGGTGCTTAAAGTGACTTTAAAGAGAATGAGACGATGCAAAATGGTGTTTAGAAGGTGCTTAAAGTGACTTTAAAGAGAATGAGACGATGCAAAATGAGGTTTAGAAGGTGCTTAAAGTGACTTTAAAGAGAATGAGACGATGCAAAATGGTGTTTAGAAGGTGCTTAAAGTGACTTTAAAGAGAATGAGACGATGCAAAATGAGGTTTAGAAGGTGCTTAAAGTGACTTTAAAGAGAATGAGACGATGCAAAATGGTGCTGTAGCATGCTTATGCTATACAGCCTTAAAATGATGACAAGGTCACAAGAAGAATCGGAACGATTCAAACCGAACATACTTTGTACCACAATGTCAATTCATCCATACTCAAACCAACTGACCTATATATTCGAAGACGAAACGTAAGCAGATTTTATCCAACGCACGAAACCGAAACAGCGCAACTCGCAAGCGCATCGCGACGCGTAAAGGCACAGCCACGCTCAAACAATAACAAACAGCGTGACCACCGCGAACGCTTCAAGCGGAAGAACTTTCAATAACATAAACAGAAAGCGGAAGAACCGCCAAGCGAAATCGAGCGCATAACGATGCGACAAGAAAGATGCTTTTTGCAGACAAGATGGGAAAACCATTTAATAAACATTCAGAGAGCAGGAACACAAAGTAGGAAGTTAAACTTTCACCAACGGAACGTAAATAAGGAACAACAGAACTAACCAATCAGAAGACGGAATGATGTCAACTAACCCCATTGTATCAACGTAGTAATAATGAGTATAAAATAAAGAGATACGACAAATGACGGTGCAGTCGAGAAGTAGAGCACTGAAGAGTCAGAGTCAGAGTCAGACTCGGAGGACGTTTGTCGATTCAAAATGAACAGACGAGTCTAGATTTATTTTTCTCACTGATCCAGCAGTAGCAGCTCACTCCTCACTCTCGGCGGCCTCCTCCCATCGTTTTCCACGACAACCACATGGCGACCGTGACGTTAATCGGCAGTTTTCGGAGTAAAAGAGGCCGAATTATAATATAAAATCATGTTGAAAAGAAAACGCATTCTAGTTATTCAACAAAACGAAAGAAAAATCAAAAGACATTGAAAGTGATATCCGAAAATTCCAGCAAACAGTGAATCCGAAAGAAAATTTCCAGCAACAATTGAAAGAAACACTGGAAGAAAAAGGTAAAGTGAAATTTTGAGTGAACCAGCGAAAGAAAACTTTTTCAGCAAAGTGATATCCGAAAAACTTAAATGGAAAAATGATCAACATCTAAAGAAACAGTGAAAGTGGAAATCAGCAGTGATATCAAAAATTTACACGAAAACGGTGACTGAAAACGAAGGTGTACGTGAATAAATGAAACCACATACAAACATAAAAACAATTCTACTAGTTCACTGAGACATCCGAAAGCTTGAAGACTCGAGACACATAAACATTTGAAAGAAATCAAGATGGGTCTATGGGGGTCAAAGCCAGAGGCCAAGGTGAGTGGCGATAAAGATCTCACTATTATCCAAAATCAGGAGATTCACACCGAACATCACATGGTGCAAGACTTCAAAATAACCTTGCTTATCATATTAGTGGCAATTTTGCTACTTGAGAGGGTAGTGAAGTGTATCTACAAACTAATGGTGGCACAAGCGAAGCGCAGCGCAGAACGAATTCTGACGCTCCCAAAGTAAATAAACAGTGAACCGAACAAAACTGAACAAAAAATGTGCGCGTAAACAATCAGTGCACGCGATGAAGGTCGAGTTTAATACACACAGTGTCAAGTTCAAGTGTGCCACACAGCTGAAGCTACAAATCGAAGCAACAAATCGAATGGCAATGCCCTTTCGCATTCGCACCGTGGGAACATGCTGACTGATGAAATCGAGTGGTAACCGCAACGGCACTCGCACCGTGGAAGAAATTCACATGCAGCGTCAGCAGCTCAGCGCGATGGTGCAGCGACAACGAGGCAGCGATATGAGGAAGCCGCAACGGTAGCAACGGTAGCAGGAAATGATGACATCATAGAATCGAAAGAGACAACCCACAACCCCAATCGGCAGCACAAGGCGCCAGTATGAAAAAGATAAGTTGACAAATATTTTTTTTATATAATCAAAATAACTTAAGTAGAAGGCCCCGCGACAAGGGAAACGCTAGGAGGCAAATGAATGAAAACCAAATAAGTTGTGGATGATAAGCATTAAAATTGAGAATTTCTGCTACTAAGCTTACAAATGAGCAAATATAGAGTTCGCAAGATGAACAATGTCAAATAATATTAAACCCGCGGACGCAATTAAAAAACTAGAAAGAATACTAGATCGCATAAAAGATTACACGAAAAGGCATAGAAAAGCCACATTGAATGCTATAGAGTTAACTGCGGAAGACACGTTTGACGGATTACAGAACTATTTCCTAAAGCATGAGAGTAAATATACAGATCACGAAGTAACTACGTATATGGTAGCATCTAGAAACCTATTAACTAAAATTAAGGAATTGGTCAAGTTACACATGTCAAAACCGCAACACGTGCAGTTCAGTATACTAGTACGTTGCATTATTAATTTGACAAGGTTACACAAAAAACACAAGAAAATGGCTACGTTTGATTTCAAAACGATCAACGCGGTTGTACCGTCGTTCGATGGAAAGCCAGAAAATGTTAAAATGATTATCAAAGCAATCAAGATAGCCAAGGATCTAGCCAAGGATAATGAGCCAATGTTGGTCAAGGTGCTAGAAATAAAGCTGACAGGAAAGGCAGCACAAGCAATGCCAGAAGACATCATGAAAATTGACGATTTCATCGCCGAAATCAAGAAGCGATTTGAAGAAAAGACCGACCCGTTGAAGGTGATTGCAGCTATCAAAGCAATCAGAAAACCCGACAACAAAGCGATAGGCGAGGAAATTGAACTCCTCACAAACAAACTGATGGGTTTGTATAGGGAAAACAAAGTCCCCGAAGACTTTGCCAATAAGATGGTAGTAGGACTAGGAGTCAACACACTCGTGGAGAAGATTAGCGGCGAGAGAACCAAAACGCTGCTAATGGCATCCAAATTTGAGACTGTATCAGAAGCAGTGCAGAAAATGCAAGAGCTCGATGCAGCAAACACGGAAACCACCAGAGTGTTAACGGTTCAAAGAGAATCAGACAGGGGACAACCGTATAGGAAACAGGTCAGGCAGTTCCAGCCACCTTACCAAAACAGGAACGAAGATAGATACCGCCAGGGAGGAAGGTATCAGTCGAATTACAGGAACGGAAGAGGTGGAAGAGGAAGAAGAGGAGGTTGGCGAAACTACAACCACTCTAACAACGGATATCCATCCAATCATTATGGATACCCACCCAACCCACCCAATCACTTCCAACAACGCGAAACTGGTAACAACCAATATCGCGGAAATAACCAAAATAGACAGGCAATTGCAAGCCATGCACACAATGTGCAACCACAGCAAAATTGGCGTCAAAACCCGCAACGGATTTTGATCGCGCAGGAAGGTGAGCAAATGAATGCACCTTCGGGCAACGATGCGTATATGGGAACAAATATGCGTCAAGCACCCAACGGCAACACCGACCATTTTTTAGGTCAACAGCCGCAATCTCAGCAAGATTGCCAGTTTATGCAATAAACTTATCAGCTAGCAATTACATCAAAGTAAAACTGGATATGTCAAAAGATGAATACAGCATACTTATTTTAGATACAGGTGCAAACATATCTCTATTCAAAATGAACAAAGTCAATCAAAACCAACTAATAAACACCAATAGGAAAATCAATCTGAAAGATCTTAGCAGCACAGTAACCACAACAATAGCAGCCACAATATCAAAAATGAAATTTGGAAATAACTGGGTTGAACATGAGTTTCATCTTATACCATCAACCATTGACATTAATGCAGATGGAATTCTTGGAAAAGATTTTCTGACAAAATTCATGTGCAACATTAACTACGAACATTGGTTACTTCAATTTCATCATAGAGGTGAATTTATATCACACCCGAATGAGGAAGAAGCCAGCAATCGAGTAGTTTTGCCATTTAGAAGCGAAGTCATTCGAAAAATTAAATTAGCTAATGTGCAAGAAGATTCAATAGTACAAGCAGAAGAAATTAAACCAGGCATATTTTGTGGAAACACAATCATCACACAAAACGAACAGTATGTTAAATTCATTAATACAACCGAAGAAAACGTAATTTTATGTTTGAATTCATTTAAACCAAAAACAGAACCACTGAGAAATTACAACATTCTCAAGTTCATGAACAACAATAGTAACAACTTAAACCGAGTGCAAACAATTCTTGATCAAATTGAACTTAGCAAAGCACCACTAGAAGCACAGAAAGATCTTGAAAAATTGATCATTGATTATTCAGACATCTTTTGCGTTAATGATGATCCAATCACAACTTACAACTTTTATACACAGCAAATTCAATTAAAGGATAACATACCTAGCTACATTCCGAATTACAAACAAATTCATTCACAAGCAGATGAAATCAACAGGCAAGTCGATAAAATGCTGAAAGACAACATTGTAGAACATTCTGTCTCAGCATACAACTCACCAATTCTTCTGGTACCGAAAAACTCAGAAGAAGGAAACAAAAAATGGAGACTAGTTGTAGATTTTCGACAATTAAACAAGAAAATCGTGACTGACAAATTTCCATTACCAAGGAGTTAACGCACTGCTGCGGGTGTTTGAGTTTTAAAAAAACTTAAACTTTATTTCCTACAACATATGTGCGGGTTAATACCCAACTATCGTGTTCGGATGCTGGATACCAACTGATGATCGGTTCGCGATCTGGATCGTTGGTTCACGGTCTTCTGATTCTAGGTGGTCCGCGTCGCTGCGGGAATCTGCAACTCAGCATAATGCGGGCGGTCCGCGTTGCTATGGGAAGCTGCAACTCAGCATAATGTTGTGGTCCGGGGGCCGCGTCGCGATGATCGAATGTTGACTCACAATGTATGCTCTGGCGATGTCCACAATGTATGCGATGGCGTTGTCCACAATGTATACGCTGGCGTTGTCTTGACTCCTCCCTTCTTAAATGACTTTGTCCTCAAAGTCTTGTTGCTGCGTGGAATGATGTTGGTCTGCTTACGAATGTTTCTCCGCGTTGCGGTTCTTGGTTTATGTTTACTTTTACCATTCTCCTTCTATTGAAAAATAAGCAGATTACGGTTGCGCATATGAATAGTAACATGAAAGTTCCTCCGAATGCATGAATTTTCCATTTGATGGAGTTGTTTTGTAGATTTATACTTTGTAGCGTTTCTCGATGTTGCAACGTAAGATTGTTTAGATATTCTATCGGTGGTCTGTCTTCAATTTCGCTTATGTTGACTTTTATTCCCGCTGTCGAGTAGTATGGTTTACCGGGAATGATGGCTTCGTTGTTTGAATAAATTTCTCCGTTGATGATTATGTTGCAATTTTCAAATTGTATCAAGTATGACCCGTTCAATACTTGGTTTGCATTACTGCAATTTGACGATATTTCTGCGATTGCATCATTAATGAGAATATTGGCGTCATTAATGCGTTTCACCAATCCTTTCGAGTAAATTTTTTCGTATTGACATTCAGCGTCTTCTCGTTTCACGAGTTTTTCTATGCATTTGGTGGGTTGTTGCAGATTTACTTGTTGGCATATGTAGAAATCTTCCTGCTCTTGGCATCTTTCCGTAATTTCGAATACATGCGTTCGATTTCGTATTATGAAATTTTGTTTTACGATAATCCGTCTCTCGTGCTGGATTATGGAGTCAATGTATTCGTATTCGTACATTTGTGTGGTTACTTTGGGGAACTTTAGTATGTAGATAATATGCGTTTGGTTTACAGCATCTTGCGCAGTTGATTGCCCTAGCAATTCCTCTGGAGTACGGTAAGTAATGTTGTTACTCTCTAGGAATTGGGCTATAGAGTTTAGATCATCTAGGGATAGTAGCTTGCTGCTTGGAATCCCGTGTTTCGCGAGTATGATGGCATCTTCAATTACTTCTAATTTTTCTTGTAGCATGTTCATGTTTGATAACAGGATCAGTTGACGAATCTCTGTCTGGTGCGTTTCGTATCGTTGATTTTCAATGTTGATAACCGTGTTGGCGACTTCTGTTATTTGTTGGAGTCGTTCATTTAAACCTTGGTTGATAACTACTTGTTTGTTGTTTTCAGCAATTAGGGAGTTTATCGTTGAGTTAATAATATGTAGGTCGTCGGCGTCTGGATTTCCTGCGATCCATTTCCAAACCTTTCCGATCGTGTCCCATCGTTTTTCTCTGTTTGTAAACGGTCTAATCTTTCTAAAGGTTTCCTGTAGCGTTCTAGCTTTTATATTAATCAAACTTTCAATTGATGCCGTATAGATTCCATTTGGAATTTCTTCTAACGTTTTTTCTACTGCTTCTTCTATGTTTGATAAATCGATTGGATGTATCGTCCTTACATATCCGATTTGAATTTTAGCTTTACTTATTGGTATTATAGCTAAGGGATTATTACTTAGATCATATATGCTTATATCTGCTACAATAAGCTTGATCAACAGGGTTGTAATCACTCTGTAACGATAGTTAAAAGAATTTCAAAGAGTGTATTAATATTTCTTCCTTATTTCCTTAGATTCATTTTATGAATTTTTCGATTATTTGAATCGATTATATAAGTTGGATAATTCTCCTTTACTTTTATTATGTTGAAACGACTTTCGCGTTTATTATTTGTTTTCTTTCTTTCATATACATATTCGCTTTCTTCATAGTCTTTATATTTTTCATCTTTGATTTTTTCATCATTCTTTTTGAATATTTCGAGTATTCTTTCATTTGTAGCTTCTCTTATTCTTGCTCTTTCTTGTGGATCATCTGATCGTTCTCCTACGTACACATTTCTTGGTGTATCCTTTATAAATGAGTGAATAGTATGATTATATTTATAAACGGCTTGTTGCACTAATGTTATGATACTCATTTCTGGATTGAGTTTTTTCGTACATCTTGCTATTTCTCTGATAGTCGAATGGCATCTCTCTACTTGACCATTCGTTTCTGAACGATTAACTGGAGTTTTGAAGATTTTGACTCCTAGATTTAGTATTGATTGTTCGATTACATTCGATACAAAAGTACATTCGTTGTCTATAACAATTTGGGCTGGCAAGTCCCAGTCATATAAAAGTTGTAGTAATACTTCCTTTATGTCAGCGATTGATTTCGATTTTATCGGTCGAATTTTAACGTACTTTGAAAATTTATCGATTGACGTGATAAATAAAAAGTTTGCGTTGTATGCAAATATATCAATATGAATTAACTCTCCTGGATATGTCGGTATTGGTGTTTTTACTGGTATAAATACTTGTGGTTTTCTATCGTATTTTTCGGTTTTGCATATCTCACAATTTTTAACAATATTTTGAATACTTTTTCTCATTCCGGGGAAGTAGAATTTTTTTATGAATTGCAATGAATTTTCCTTAGCGTTTCTGTGTGCAAAATTATGGATATTTTTAATCTCTTCGATTTGTTTTTCTACGTCGCAAAGATCTTCAACTTGTATTTGAGAAAATCTAGCTTTAACTGTTTTTGGATTGTAAAGGTTTTTATAAACTTCTTGGATAATTCCCATTGTTTGTTCATCTGTATGAATTCCATTAATTACGTTTGGATTAATAACTTTTTTGAATTTATCTTTGATAAAATCAGTAGTAAAATTTGGTTCGATGAAAATATGCCTTTTAAATTTCGGGAAAGGGCTTATTAGTTCGGAAGAGGAATTAGTTCCGATTTTAAATATTAGTTGGTTGCGGAAAACATTAATAGGTGCTTCTGTTGAAGGGATATATGAATTATCGTCTTCATCAGCTGAGTGCTGGGTTGGTGTTAGTGAGTTAATTTGTATTCTGGAAAGGGCGTCGGCTACGACGTTCGATCTTCCTGGTTTGTAGCATAACTGGTAATCATGTTCCTCTATGAATGATTTCCATCTTTTCAGCTTTGCGTTGTTGTTCTGCGGTGATAAAGCAAATGTTAGTGGTTGATGATCAGTATGGATATTAATTTTTGCTCCGTATATGAAATTTCTCAGTGTATGTAGTGCCCACACGATGGCAAGCATCTCCTTTTCGTTTGTTGCATAATTTTCCTCAGTTTGGGAAAGAGTTCGGGAAATGAAGGTTATTGGTCTATCTCCGTCGTGGCATTTTTGTGAAAGCACAGCTCCTAGTGCTTTATCTGATGCATCTGTTGTCAGTTCAAATGGCTTCTGGAAATCTGGAAAAACTAAAATATCATTAGAAGATATTATGTCTTTCAAGGTTTGGAATGCGTTCTTTGCATTTTGATCAAATTTAATTGGAACATTTTTTGATTCGTTTTTTGAAATTTGGCGATGGCCATCCTCCCCTCTTAGGAGTTTTGTGATGGGTTTTGCTAAGTGTGCATAGTTTTTAATAAACCTGCGGTAATAACCTGACAGTCCTAAAAATCTTCTCAGTTCTTTAAGGTTCTGTGGTTCTGGGAATTTTTTTATGGCTTCAACTTTTTTTATGTTTGGCTTAAGTCCTTCACTTGAGACAATGAATCCGAGGAATTCTACTTCTGTTTTTAAGAATTCGGATTTGTCTGGCTGTATTTTGAAATTTGCGGCTCGCAATGTGTCTAAGACAATTTTCAAGTTTTGCAGATGTTCTTCAACTGTTTCACTAAATATGATAATGTCATCGATGTAAACGTGACATATTTTTCCTATATGTTCTCTCAAAGTGTCGTCCATGACGCGTTGGAATATGGAAGGTGCATTTTTTAATCCAAAGGGCATGCGTACGAATTCATATTTTCCATTGTTTATCGAAAATGCAGTTTTTTCGATGTCGTTCTCCGACATGGGTACTTGATGAAATCCTGATGCTAAATCAAGGGTAGTGAAAAATTTATTTGAGCCTAAATTGGCTAGAACAGTAGATGGATCCGGAATAGGATATTTATCACTTATTGTTTGAGTATTTAATTTTCTGTAGTCTATGACAAGTCTATATTTTTTTTCATTGGCAGCGTCCAGTTTTTTTGGAACAATCCACACTGGTGCATTGTATGGGGATTTTGAAGGTCTAATAATTCCATCATTTAGTAGTTTTTCAATTTGCCTGTTAACTTCACCTTTAAGTGCTTGGGGATAAGGATAAGTTTTACTGTAGATTGGCGATTCATTTTTTGTCCTTATGGTAGCTTTTACTTGTGAGGTAAAAGGTAATTTAGAATCAGGTGGTTGGAAAAGATCCTGATATTCCTGTAATAGGTTATGTAGCTGTATTTTTTCGTTTTGGTTGAGATGACTATCGCGGATGTTTATTTTATTTACTTCCTGTAGTTCATATTGTTGTAGGGGTATTACATTTGTACCGTCAATGATTAATTCATCATTGGCTGTGTCAATAACTGCTTTGATTTCTTTCAGTGAATCGTGCCCTATTATGGCATCGAATGATTTCAAGTTTTCAAGATGATAAAATTTTAACATTTTATCTGAAAATGGTTGGAATAAACGGGCTTGTGAATAAGCTTCGATTTTTATGTCTCCTGCTACAGAAGATACATAAAATGGTTTATCAATTTTATGGGAAATTTTAGCATGTTTCGGGTGGATATAGTTTTTATTAGAACCGGTATCAATGAGCATTTTTAATGGCTCCGAGGCGTTACCATAAAAAAGAAAGTAAGGCAACGCCGAGTTTAGTCTAAAAAATTAAGTTCTGCGACTTCGACAGTGTCACTGAAGTTGCATCCTTCTTGTTTTTCAATGGTTCGGAGGTATCTCTCGAACGATTGTAATGTGTTGTTATCTATTGTGTTGTTCGCGGGGTTACCGTTTTCGAATTGTTGTGGCGGATTGGCATCCGTTATGTGGTTCACCGTATTTGAGTGTCCTGGCTGTGTTTGGATATTATTGACCCTGGGACGTTTTGGGGGTCGAACATTGTTTGAGTTAGGGCGGTTTCCATAGTTCACTTGTTGTGTTCTGATGGAATGGTCAACTTCCATAGGCTCTGGTGGCGGTTGACGTTGAAAATTGTTAAATGGTTTTTGTTGGTAGTGTTGGTTGTTCCTTTGGGCGAAATTATTAAAATTTCTATTTCCCGTGAACGGTTTGGGATGGTAAGGCCTTGGTGGCGGAGGTGGATTTGTATATCTTATGGGCGTTGGTGGCGGTAAGGGAATCATATTCCTTGGTGCCGTTGGTGGGATATATGGCCTTGGTTTGGTTAGCATTTTTCTACACTCAATATTTTGAAATGAAATGCAGTAGCTGTACGCTCCTGCAAGGGATGTCGGTTCAAAATTTCTAATGAATTTATAAACGTCTCCATCTAGTCCTCTCATGAAAGCATCGATTGCTTTTTTGTTGTACATTTCGATTAAAGCTCTTGAGGCTTCGGGGTGTGTGAATCTTTCGTCAGTGTTTATTTGATTTGCTATAAGCGAGAGCAATCTATTTACTTCGTCGTAGTATACTTCCAATGAGCGGTTCTTCTGCTGCACGCTCATAAGTTGGAAGTCTAATGTTTCCAAATCTCTCTTTTCACCGTAATACGTGACCAATGTTTTTTTGATCAGGTTCCAATTTATGCCTACATTTGAAGCAACGAGTGAATCGTTCGCTTCACCGCGGATTTTTCTGCGAATGAATTTGCAGATCATATGGTATTTGTTTTGGCGTTCAAGTGTGTCTGTACTTTTAGTTTGGTACAGTTTTACCAAGCTGTCTACGTCACTCAACCAGCTATTCAGTTCGCTGGGATCCCCAGTGAAATTTGGTAGATCCTTTACCAAATCAGGGATTTTTTCAAAACTTTCGGGATTTACACTTGTTCCATCTGGCTTTGTAAAGTAAAGCGGTGGATCGGAATAATCGATCTGAGCGGGGGCGACATTGCACGCTTCGAGTGCGGCAATGCGGTTAATAATTTGGTCAAGGTCTGGTCTCGACATTTTGAAGGAAAAAGATTGTAATGAATTTATAAGATCCTCCAGGATTTTTTGTTTGTTTTAACACGTTTTTCACTTCACTAGGTAATTTTACTTAATATTTGTTAATCGCGTTTTTGTAATCACTTGATTTTTGTTTCACAATTTTGTGTTTGTTTCACAATTTTTACTTACTGTTTTTTTTTTGTTACTTACAGTACCATACGCATCCTGTATCGGGCGATGGTTTTATGATTTATGATGCTCCTCTGACGGGCGTTGTGTTTTACTGCTCCTCTAGCGGGCGTAGTTTAGTTTCTGGAAAACCGGCTGTGAATGACTTCCTTCTCGGTGTAATGGATGGCTCCTTTTTGTCCTGTGTGAGCTGCTAACTGCACAGGTGACTCGGGATCCTTTTTACACGGCTGCACTCGGCGATCAGGAAAGTCTTTTTAAGTTTGGGATTCGGTGGTAACTATCACTCTAGCGTGGTTACTTTCACTTTCACTTGTACTTAATTTCACATAGCGCGGTCCCTATTCGGGCGCCAGTTAACGCACTGCTGCGGGTGTTTGAGTTTTAAAAAAACTTAAACTTTATTTCCTACAACATATGTGCGGGTTAATACCCAACTATCGTGTTCGGATGCTGGATACCAACTGATGATCGGTTCGCGATCTGGATCGTTGGTTCACGGTCTTCTGATTCTAGGTGGTCCGCGTCGCTGCGGGAATCTGCAACTCAGCATAATGCGGGCGGTCCGCGTTGCTATGGGAAGCTGCAACTCAGCATAATGTTGTGGTCCGGGGGCCGCGTCGCGATGATCGAATGTTGACTCACAATGTATGCTCTGGCGATGTCCACAATGTATGCGATGGCGTTGTCCACAATGTATACGCTGGCGTTGTCTTGACTAAGGATTGACACAATTCTAGATCAATTAGGTAGAGCCAAGTACTTCAGTACTTTAGACTTAATGTCAGGCTTCCACCAGATCTCTCTCGACAAAGACTCGCGAAGATATACAGCGTTCTCAACCCCTTCAGGCCATTACCAATTCACAAGAATGCCATTTGGACTAAACATTAGCCCCAACAGCTTTCAAAGAATGATGGCAATAGCCATGGCCGGGTTGACACCTGAACTCGCATTTGTATATATAGATGATATAATTGTTACTGGATGCAGTGCACAGCATCATATCAGTAACCTAGTTAAAGTATTTTGTAGATTAAGAAAATATAATCTTAAACTTAATCCCAGTAAATGTAAGTTTTTCAAATCAGAAGTGACTTATTTAGGGCATAAGATAACAGATAAAGGTATTTTTCCAGACGAATCGAAATTCGACAAAGTAAAGAATTTCCCAACACCTACAAACGGAGATGAGGTCGTACGTTTTGTAGCATTCTGTAATTATTACAGAAAATTCGTCAAAAATTTTGCGAAAATAGCAAAACCGTTAAACCAATTGAAGAAGAAAGGAGTACCATTTGTGTGGACTGACGAATGTCAGAAGGCGTTTGAGCAACTAAAACAAAGACTGCTATCGCCAACAATTCTGAAATACCCGGATTTTACAAAAGAATTTATCATTACAACGGACGCATCCGACATGGCATGCGGTGCCGTATTGTCACAAATAACAGATGGAAATGATTTCCCTGTTGCATACGCAAGCAAAAGCTTCACACCAGGAGAAAAGAATAAGCCAATCATTGAAAAGGAACTTACAGCAATTCATTGGGCTATTAATTATTTTAAGCCTTATGTTTACGGTAGAAAGTTCAAAGTAAGAACCGATCATAGACCATTAGTTTACTTATTTGGAATGAAAAATCCATCTAAGCTAACTAGAATGAGATTAGATTTAGAAGAATTCGATTTTGAAATAGAATTTTTAGCAGGTAAAGCCAATGTAGCTGCAGATGCATTGTCTAGAATAATCATCAATTCAGATGAACTTAAATCATATATTCCCAAGAATAAGGAAAACACTGCGAATGTACAGCTGAAGAGTACAATATTAACAGTAACGACGAGAGCGATGCTAAGGAAAAAGGAAAATGAAAAATCGCAGAAAAACGAAGAAAACAAGAAGAAGAATCAATCGAGGACTGATCACCCTGCGATGTGGGAAACGGATAGACCTTCCGAGGTATCCAAAATGTTGAAAATACAGACAAATGAAACAAGAAACGAAATAGAGCTCATGGTATATAACCATAAAGGAAATAAAGCGCTAGGGTCGATAGTAATCCCCACTAATAATCATGCACTGAGAAATGAAAGTCAAGCATTAGAGCTTGCTCTTTTAAGATTGTGCCAAGTAGCAAGAGACTACAACAGAGACAAGTTAGCAATGTCAATGAAAGACAAATTGTTCAAGTACTTTTCCCATGAAATGGTTAAGGAAATAGCCAACAGGACTATTTCTAATTTCAGTATAATTCTGTTCACTCCAACCAGTTGGATCACAGAAAGGGAAGACCAGCTGAGAATAATCCATGATTATCATATGACCCCTTCGGGAGGACATATAGGCCAGTACAGAACGTATCTAAAGCTACGAGAAAAATACAAATGGAAAAACATGAAAGAAGATATCAGAAAATACGTACGAAACTGTAACGCATGCATTAGAAATAAGACAATTAGACATACTAAAGAAGAGACAGTTGTGACGACAACTCCTTCGAAACCATTTAGCGTAATATCCATAGATACAGTTGGACCACTTCCAAAAACAAACAATGACAATAGATATGCAGTAACAATTCAATGCGATTTAACAAAATACGTTGTTATAATTCCAATTCAAAACAAAGAAGCAAACACAATAGCTAGAGCATTAGTGGAGAACTTTATTCTAACTTACGGTAATTTCTTGGAACTAAAATCAGATCAAGGACTGGAATACAACAATGAAATTTTAAGCAAAGTAGCACAAATCCTCAAAATAAAACAAACATTTGCAACCGCATATCATCCACAAACCATAGGAGCGATAGAAAGAAACCATAGATGCTTAAACGAATATTTAAGGTCATTCTCAAACGAACACCATAATGATTGGGATACCTGGACTAAATTTTACGAATTTGTGTACAATACCACAACCCATACAGATACAAGATATACACCATTTGAACTAGTTTTCGGGAGAACAGCAAATTTACCACAAGATTTATATAAAGCAAAAACAGAACCAGTTTATAATATCGAGCAATACTACAATGAAATGAAATTCAAGTTGCAAAAATCAAACGAAATAGCCAGGGAAAATTTAATCAGAACAAAAGAAAAACGACAGGCAACCTTGAACAAAACCACAAATCCAATAAACCTAAAAATAGGAGATACAGTGTACATTACAAATGAAACAGGAAGAAAACTAGATCCCATGTACATTGGACCATTTTTCATAAAAAGCATACGGGAAACCAATTGCGTAATACAAAATTGTCAATCTAAAAAGGAGAGCACAGTTCATAAAAACAGAATAATTAAACAACCTAGTGAGTAAGGTCATGATTCTTGACAATTGAGTAAGAACCATAACCTTCCTCAAGAAAAGGGGGGCGTGTAGCATGCCTATGCTATACGGCTTAAAATCCACCACCACTGAAGTACCGTGTTTTGCTGAGCGTGGAAAGCACAATGAACTCTCCATTCCATAATCAAATGTTATGAACTAAGTATCGAAAACAACTAGATCAGGTGACACCGCCAGAAAACAAACAAAACACATTTCGATAAACCCTCAACTCAGAAACAACAACTAAATACCCCAAACTGCAATCTAGGCAAATTGATAGATCGACGCACCCAGCGATACAGCGCAAGCAAGTTGCGACACGATGGTGCGCGAGCATTGCACCTAAGTAATATGACCCACGGCAAGCCGGTGCATGAAAAACAGGGAACCAACAGGTTCGGGCATTTGAGCCAAGTAAGCATGACCCACGGCGGGCCGGATGTTATGAAACAGACAGGGAACGATGCGCGCAAAAACGTTTGCGCGATCGACGTCAATAACCTAACCATGATTAAAAACACCAAAATTATCAAACCAGCATTTATAGAACCGATAAACAACTTTTGTAAAGTAGGTCAGCCTCATTACCAACACTTATTAAACCACCTGTAAACTAGCCTTAAGAAACAGTATAAATAAATCGATGCCGAATAGACAAAGAAAACTATTCGGTGGACACTGATCGGACGTGGTCGTAATGCCCGTCGCGCATCCAGTAAGTTAAAAAACTTCTGAGTTTTCATCTAAGTTCAAGTTGTACACGATGACAAACCCTCCGCTTTGATAAGTCCGCGACCGCGAGTGGTTTCACGCAGTATGCGTTGATACAAGGTGACCACGAGTTATGGATACCGTATATCCACCACAAGACGATGCAAAATGAGGTTTAGAAGGTGCTTAAAGTGACTTTAAAGAGAATGAGACGATGCAAAATGGTGTTTAGAAGGTGCTTAAAGTGACTTTAAAGAGAATGAGACGATGCAAAAAGAGGTTTAGCAGGTGCTTAAAGTGACTTTAAAGAGAATGAGACGATGCAAAATGAGGTTTAGAAGGTGCTTAAAGTGACTTTAAAGAGAATGAGACGAAGCAAAATGGTGTTTAGAAGGTGCTTAAAGTGACTTTAAAGAGAATGAGACGATGCAAAATGAGGTTTAGAAGGTGCTTAAAGTGACTTTAAAGAGAATGAGACGAAGCAAAATGAGGTTTAGAAGGTGCTTAAAGTGACTTTAGAGAGAATGAGACGATGCAAAATGAGGTTTAGAAGGCGCTTAAAGTGACTTTAAAGAGAATGAGACGATGCAAAATGGTGTTTAGAAGGTGCTTACAGTGACTTTAAAGAGAATGAGACGATGCAAAAAGAGGTTTAGAAGGTGCTTAAAGTGACTTTAAAGAGAATGAGACGATGCAAAATGAGGTTTAGAAGGTGCTTAAAGTGACTTTAAAGAGAATGAGACGATGCAAAATGGTGTTTAGAAGGTGCTTAAAGTGACTTTAAAGAGAATGAGACGATGCAAAAAGATGTTTAGAAGGTGCTTAAAGTGACTTTAAAGAGAATGAGACGATGCAAAAAGAGGTTTAGAAGGTGCTTAAAGTGACTTTAAAGAGAATGAGACGATGCAAAATGGTGTTTAGAAGGTGCTTAAAGTGACTTTAAAGAGAATGAGACGATGCAAAATGAGGTTTAGAAGGTGCTTAAAGTGACTTTAAATGAAATGAAACGATGCAAAATGGTGTTTAGAAGGTGCTTAAAGTGACTTTAAAGAGAATGAGACGATGCAAAATGAGGTTTAGAAGGTGCTTAAAGTGACTTTAAAGAGAATGAGACGATGCAAAATGAGGTTTAGAAGGTGCTTAAAGTGACTTTAAAGAGAATGAGACGATGCAAAATGAGGTTTAGAAGGTGCTTAAAGTGACTTTAAAGAGAATGAGACGATGCAAAATGGTGTTTAGAAAGGTGCTTAAGGTGACTTTAAAGAGAATGAGACGATGCAAAATGAGGTTTAGAAGGTGCTTAAAGTGACTTTAAAGAGAATGAGACGATGCAAAATGAGGTTTAGAAGGTGCTTAAAGTGACTTTAAAGAGAATGAGACGATGCAAAATGTGTTTAGAAGGTGCTTAAAGTGACTTTAAAGAGAATGAGACGATGCAAAATGGTGTTTAGAAGGTGCTTAAAGTGACTTTAAAGAGAATGAGACGATGCAAAATGAGGTTTAGAAGGTGCTTAAAGTGACTTTAAAGAGAATGAGACGATGCAAAATGGTGTTTAGAAGGTGCTTAAAGTGACTTTAAAGAGAATGAGACGATGCAAAATGTGTTTAGAAGGTGCTTAAAGTGACTTTAAAGAGAATGAGACGATGCAAAATGAGGTTTAGAAGGTGCTTAAAGTGACTTTAAAGAGAATGAGACGATGCAAAATGGTGTTTAGAAGGTGCTTAAGGTGACTTTAAAGAGAATGAGACGATGCAAAATGAGGTTTAGAAGGTGCTTAAAGTGACTTTAAAGAGAATGAGACGATGCAAAATGGTGTTTAGAAGGTGCTTAAAGTGACTTTAAAGAGAATGAGACGATGCAAAATGGTGTTTAGAAGGTGCTTAAAGTGACTTAAAGAGAATGAGACGATGCAAAATGAGGTTTAGAAGGTGCTTAAAGTGACTTTAAAGAGAATGAGACGATGCAAAATGGTGTTTAGAAGGTGCTTAAAGTGACTTTAAAGAGAATGAGACGATGCAAATGGTGTTTAGAAGGTGCTTAAAGTGACTTTAAAGAGAATGAGACGATGCAAAATGGTGTTTAGAAGGTGCTTAAAGTGACTTTAAAGAGAATGAGACGATGCAAAATGAGGTTTAGAAGGTGCTTAAAGTGACTTTAAAGAGAATGAGACGAAGCAAAATGAGGTTTAGAAGGTGCTTAAAGTGACTTTAAAGAGAATGAGACGATGCAAAATGAGGTTTAGAAGGTGCTTAAAGTGACTTTAAAGAGAATGAGACGATGCAAAATGGAGTTTAGAAGGTGCTTAAGGTGACTTTAAAGAGAATGAGACGATGCAAAATGAGTTTAGAAGGTGCTTAAAGTGACTTTAAAGAGAATGAGACGATGCAAAATGAGGTTTAGAAGGTGCTTAAAGTGACTTCAAAGAGAATGAGACGATGCAAAATGAGGTTTAGAAGGTGCTTAAAGAGACTTTAAAGAGAATGAGACGATGCAAAATGGTGTTAAGAAGGTGCTAAAAGTGACTTTAAAGAGAATGAGACGATGCAAAATGGTGTTTAGAAGGTGCTTAAGGTGACTTTAAAGAGAATGAGACGATGCAAAATGAGGTTTTAGAAGGTGCTTAAGTGACTTTAAAGAGAATGAGAC